>NC_142608.1:7456931-7608527 GCF_041222555.1 Hakea prostrata
CTCCACACCTTCTTCCTTCTTTATTCAGAAATCTAGTTTGTATATGCCCAACCATTTAGTTGGGACAAGGTTTGTTGTTGTTGTTGTAGTAAGGAAATCGATAAAAATCAGCGCCAATATGCCCCAAAACCATTGTTCTTTATGACTTCAAGTTAAGCACACTTGGGATTCAAGGTTCATGCCTTCTATGTTTTAGATTTAATAGAAAGGATGCCTTACATGTTCTTCGATTCATCCCTGGAGTTTAATACCTCATTCAAGAATTATTTTGGATTCAATCCGTAGGAATCAATAGAAAAGGAAATTTAGAAGAAAAAGGCCCAGCCAATAAAATTTTATTACATCTTCTCGTTGCAGAGAATCTATTATCCTCATAAAACGCATTCAGAAGCATATTATTCAACTCCTCTTAAGAGAGAGAGAGAGAGAGCACAGCAAGTATGTTTTCATTTCCATTACAAGGGAATACTCTCTTGGAGCAATGATTTGATATATTCTTCTAGAGCTGGAAGACGTTGATTATCATCATAACCATACATCACCTTGACCATCCTTGCAGAATTAAGTGAGACCCTTGTAAGAGATGGTGTGAAAGAGTTCCATGTTAGGGTTTCCCTATTGAGTTGCCTCCATGAGTCTGAAATTAAATGGAAAACATGTTCTCGTGCGGTCTCAATTGAAGAACCCTTATGTTCCTTCAAGTAGCAGTCCAAGTATGATCCATCATGTCCATCTTGCTTCTCATCCTAATTATCAACCCATATTAGTTAACAAATTATCTGAAAATTGAAAGACCATCTTAAGGTAACAAGCATCACTATTGGACAAGTTGGGATATTCTCTATTTTGTCGGGGTAAAGGATTGTACTCTCCTTAAATTTCTTCACCATATATTTAGGAGGGGCCCACCTCTAAGCATTGATAAGATGGAACATAAATGCTCTAAGGTGAGAGGTCGAATCTTCTACCTTGATGGACAGATGTTTGTACTCCCTTCACATTTTTCCAACATTTTTAGAGGAGGCTATTGAAGGGCCTCAATTTTTCTTGTCAAAATCCACAAGTGGGCCCCCTCCCAATGTGTGTCGTAGAGAGGTTTGAAGAAAGCACTAACATCAATCCTAATGAGTAGAAGATCCCAACTCCCTAAATGTGTGATGGAAGGATCTGAGGAGAATACAACCATGTATCCGTCGGGGGTAGAGGAGACTCCCTATGAGTATTAGTTACCTTTGCATTTCCCAGATCATCCCATAAACGAATAATTGTCGCTGGACAGGACATGAGAGCAGGACCTGGGCTCTGTTTTAGGCGATCAACAATCTCCATAGTTATACCTTCTCCCAGGAGAAAGAACCCATGAAGTAACACCACATGAACTCCTGAGGTCACCACTCCATTGTCTAGGTAATTTTTCCCCTTGGGCACTTGCTTTGAAGCAAACCACTTTGCTTCCACCAAAAAGGCATCACAAAGGCTCCCCCACTACAGGTTAGCAGCAGATAGAGCATTAGATAAAGGTTGTATATCAACATTATCACATCAAGGCTGAGAAGAATGAACAATAATTTGAAGCTTACCGCCTTTCTAAGTGAGTGCGTAGGGTCCCAACCATGATTTCTGAGGACATCAGAGGCAATTTCGTCGGTGATTTCATCAAGGACCTTGAAGGATGTCCTCATGTAGTTTGGCAGTCGCTCAATTCCAGTGGCATCCCATCTATACATAATGATCATCCCTTATTAGATTAAAGTGGTTCAAACTTGCTTATTTATTATGAAAACCTAACATCGTGTTTACCAAAAAAATAAAATAAAAAAGAAAACCTAACTTCGTGAATACATACTTGTTGATTGCTTCAGTGAAGCAAACAACTTCATCCAATGACCCTCGAACGTCGAAGATATCATCTATCACATAAACAAGTGAGATGATCTTCGTCGTCTTGATTCTAACCTCGGAGAACTTTGGATCAGGAAGGGCCATCATAGACCACATATACCATTTTAATGGCTGGTTTCTAGCAAACTTTAGCTCTTCTGATAGACCCAGTTCTCTCCACCACCTGAAAGAAATGTTCAAAAGCCAAACAATCAAAACACTAGATATTTGTTTGATCGTCACTAAAATAAAAAAAAAAAATGACGGTGCAACTTACTTGAAAACTTGGAAGAGTTCATGTCGATGAATGGATTGAACAATATTAAAATCCATCTTCCAAAGTTCCTTTAAGGGACCCATCCATCCATACCTACCATTTAAACTAATGAGATTTTGTTTGCTCTGGAATCTAGCCAAGCTCAAGTGGTAGGGATTCTCAAGGGTATCCTTTATGGTTCTAGCCACATGTGGTTGGGGGTTCGATAGAGAAGCATTGAGGTGCTTGCGAGCATAATCATGTGCTTCATCAAGGATCTCTTCTCCCATTGTCCGGAGGATAGAAGCTTCATATAAGCTCATCATTCCTCTTATGTCTTCTCTTAGTTCTACCTTGAAGTGTCCCTTCTTATCCTTGAAGCTGCTAAAGACATCTGTTCCATTAACCAACAATCAATTATATATGAATTCAATTGCTGGATAAACGCTGGAGTTTAACTGAGTTTGAAAGTGCTTACTTTGCTGTAAGGAATTGATTTCATTTATACAGAAAGTTTCTATCTCTCCCTAATTGCAATCAATCAAAGGAATAAAAATAATGATAATTTTGTCACTTTGAAATATCAAGGGAGAACGAGAGATAATAATTCACATTTTTGGAGAATCAGAGATGGAACCTTTTACAGAAATGAGTATGGGGGAGAGAGAGAGAGAAATTAAGATATTAGGGATGCATATCGTTAAGGACTTTTACAAGAGATCCGAGTTATTACATCTGATAGCAATCAAGTTTAAAATTTAAAGTTGAAATCTTATTTCAAACTTGAATAGTGGGAAATAAGGATTTTATTTTTGGAACTTCATATATAGGGAAGAAATCCTACTCCGAAATCTAAACTCTTAACCTATTACTTATAATATATTGGGCTTGAAAAATAAATTCTTTCTTTTTTTCATAATTTCATGAAATTATTTTTCAGATTTTAGCAAGTGGTTTAAAATCTAACAATTCTTATGGAAACTCAGAGTAAACCATTTTCTTCTCTCTCGTCGTCGCTTCTCGAGTTAAATCTTCTCACGTTTGTTATCTTGCTCGTTCTTTATTAACCGTGAAGAAAGAAGAGGAAGAAACCACACTCACAGCTCTCCTTCCCAGATGATGCACTATCATAGCAGACGTGAGGAAAGATGGCGAGAATTCTAGAAATAGAAAAATTTGTTTCAAACTCAAATTTTAATAAAAGCGAGTGCAGATCCACTCCACCCAAGCTGTCCATGCATACAGCCATACACCCACATTCCGGGCGGGAAAATACTCACCTTCAGGAATCCAGTAACCAGCTTGTCTCAATAACCGGAAATGAAGTGCAACATTATGCAGATTATGATCGCCGAAAGGGAAAGTGGTTGAACTAAAGCTTCCATAATGCTTAGACAGGACATCTTTTATTTCGGGTTCGAAATGATAATCGATTCCCAGGCGTTGCACTGCGTCAATCATGATCATACGCTCTAATGGATCTTGGAGTTGGTTCAGAATACGCTTAGCTTGGATGCACTTCTCTGCGTGCTTAATCCGAAGCCCATCCTAAAAGATCAGAAAGAGATGTCGTCAGAAACTCAGAAACTA
The DNA here is from genome assembly GCF_041222555.1 of Hakea prostrata. NCBI lineage: Eukaryota > Viridiplantae > Streptophyta > Magnoliopsida > Proteales > Proteaceae > Hakea > Hakea prostrata. The sequence continues at coordinate 7,460,659 of NC_142608.1, forward strand.
AACTAAACTAAAACTTGTTAATGGAAATGGAAAATGTGTACAGGGGTACGTGATTAGTTGCAGTGCTTGCCATGTGGTGTAGGGAGGATTTGGTGTCGAAGTTGAGGGATTGGACGATGGCTTCATTGTATTCGTAAGCAGCAGATATGCGAAGACGAGAAGCAGTACTGATAACATGTGTTCTGCCTGCAGAAACCTGACCGGTGATGGTGGAAGGAGATGAAAGGTTGCGAGAGAAGGCCATTTGAACTCCACAAGGTTAGACTTCGAGAGAGAGAGAGAGAGAGATGAGCCTCCTGCAATAAGGCACGGGCTAATTTATAGTGCAGTATTACTATCGCTTCTACAGAATAAGAATCTTGAATTCAACTCTCAAGTTCCCTTTCATAGAAAGAAGGAGGCAGATACACGCAAGTGTAACGGAGAGGGAACGGGGATCAAGATCGATGTAACAGGATCATGAAAACGTGTTTCATGTATGAACAGGAGGATTTTAAGTCTCGCTACTAATCGTTACGAATTGCTCTGCTTGACCTAAGAATGGGAACTGGGAATCGGACTTGTGCTCTGCTTCACATATATGTTTTCAAGCTTCACGTGATCGATGTTTGGTCTTAAGACTCGTAAGAGTCGTAAGTCGTAACTAACTCAAATCCACGCGTGGTGGGCCAGTCTCTGACGCCAATGTGCGGTCCATATCTTATGCACCAAAGTGCACGGTGCATCCAACGTTCTAGGGTACGCGCATTAACCATCAAGCCAAGTATTTTTCAGGCAGACGGATCGAGATTTTGGTCGAAATTTTGAATCTAACGGCCAAAATTTCGGCTTGAATTAAGGTGCATGACCCAAATTTTTTCCAACTTTCCTGCTTGTATACCTTTCCTTTTCGCATCACATGACACAAATGGGCGGCTTGAGTCAAGTGGACTAACTACACCCAGCCCCCGGGTGGAGGAAATTCAAATTTGGCTAGTGTTCTCTCCTCAATTCTTGGGATTAAACTGCCTTCTGGTGAAAAAGATATTAATAGGAGAAGCGCCACCCTTGAGTTATTTCTAATATTGCTGTCATCCTTTAAGTTATATAGTTTATCAAACTCCCCCACCCAAAAATTAAGAGATGGCTTTCTAGAGTGTTAAAAATTCTCATTGGTGAATGACTAACAAAGTATTTGGGGCTTTCCACAGACTTAAGGACATAAAAAAAAAACTCATTTTCTATAATGTAAAGGAAAGAATTGGGAGGAAATTGCAAAGGTGGAAAAGTGCTTTGCTTTCTTCAGCTAGGAAAGAAACATTATTGAAAGCCTCAGCCTTGCCTTCTTTGAATTATGTGGGCACCCACTTCAAATTACCCATAGCATTATTGACTGGTATTAGAAGGGATATGGCAAACTTTTATTGGGATGATGATACAGATAAACATAAAATACATTGGGTCTCTTGGTAGAAATTATGTAAATCAAAGCAAAAAGGAGGATTGGGTCTAAGGGATCCTTTGCTACAAAATCAAGCTCTCTTTATGAAAAGTGCTTGGAGGTTATGGTCCAATCCAAGTGCCCCTTGGCTAGAATGTTAAAAAAATACATATTTTCCTAATTCTGACTTTTTGCAGGCCAAACTTGGACATTGCCCATCATGGGGTTGGAGAAGTTTGCTGGAAGGGCGTGATCTTCTTAAAAAAATGCATGGTTTGGATTGTGGGAGATGGAGAAAAGATTGATATTTGATAAGATAATTGCATTCCTATTATTTATGGTTTTAAAATCAGATCTCGGTAAACAGAGGAATGCAATCCTTCCAAAGTTGCAGAATTGATTGACCACAATACAAGATCTTGGAGGATTGATTTATTGGAAGAGGTTTTCTTACCAAATGAGGTGCAGGAAATTTCAAAAATTCAACTTAGCTTATTTCCTCAAGAAGATAAATTTATTTGGAGCGGGACAAGATCTGGAAAATTCACAGTTAAGTCAGCTTATCACTTTCTAAATAATTTGAAAGAAGATCCTACTGTGAACAACTCTAATGGAGAAGATGCCTTTTTCCGTGAAGATCATTGGAAGAGAATTTGGAATTCAAAAACCTAGCTAAGGGTTAAAGTACTTATTTGGAAAATATGTGCTCAGGGCATTGCTTCTGGAGATGGTCTTCGAAAGAGGAATTTTCAGATTAATCCTTGCTGCCCAAGGTGTGATGCAAATATTGAAACATCAGAGCATATTTTCTTGAACTGTCCATTTGCAAAGGCGGTATGGTTTGCTTATTCTATTTCTCCTCCTTCAATGCAAATGATTAATTTTTCCTTGAAAGAATGGTTTGCTAGTTGGGATCTATTGTTTAAGGAAAATAAAAGATTTGCGGATGAGAGATTCTCTATAGCCACTTTCTTATTTTGGTTTATATGGAAGGCTAGAAATGAGCTTATTTTTAATGGGAAGCACAGCTCACCTTTAGATGTGTTGAATGCTGCCAATCGGGTTTTCTTTGAATTCATTGCAGTAGCTAGGATGAAAGGTAACTCCTTTTGTTTTGAATGGCAGCAAGTATCAATGTCTGATTCAAATGTTGGCAAATGGTCTCCTCCACCTCAGCATGTTGTTAAGATTAATTGTGATGGTGCATGGTCCAAATATTCAAAGAAAGGAGCAGTTGGATGTATCATCCGTGATTTTAGATTCTGAAGGAATCAACTGTGAGTCAGCACTAGTTGCAGAAGCAGTTGCTGTTCGAGCGGTCTCCTCCAAGCCATTAGATGTGGAGTCAAAGAGATTATAATCGAATATGATTGTTTGGACGTGATTAAGCAAATTAATGCTTCCTCTCCAGATCGTGAAATCCTTCAGATCTATCATGATATACATAAGCTTCAAACAGAGTTTGTATCTTGTTTTTTTGTTTTCATTCCAAGGTCTTGCAACTTGATTGCAAATTCCTTGGCTAAGGTGGCCCTCTCGGTCGAGCTACCGACTGTTTGGCATAACACCAATCCTTGGCTAGTTGGCTTCTTCAATGTTCAATGAAGAAGTCAATGTTTGTATTAGCTCCAGTTTTCAATAAATGTCTTCTTTACCAAAAATAAAAATCATTATTCTTAATTAGTTTTTTTTATCTGTTACCTAGTTTATCAAACCCCCCCCCCCATTACTAATATTATTATTTTTTAATTAATTTTTATTTATCCGGTTCTAATATTATGCCCACATCCTAAGTTTTTAGGAGTGCCACCCTTGAGTTATTTCTAATATTGATGCCATATTATAAGTTACCTAGTTTATCAAACCCCCCCCCCCCCATTACTAATACCATTATTCTTCAATTAGTTTTTATTTATCCGTTTATAATATTATACCTACATCATTTAAAAACATTATCTATAAACCATCCTAATCGGGCTAAGCACAAGCTCTATTATGTACATATTGGGTCCTAATGAACCCGAAGCTTGGCCTAGCTGATCCTCAAGTTTATATATTTTTTGCCCAAAACCAACCCCTTTAAGGAAACTTGAAACATGTACATAAGGCTGCGTTTGTTTGCTGGAATAAAGGTGAGGTGGGAAAATTATTGAAAAGAGTGTAAATTTTTTACTTTTCCCTTAAATCCCAAAATTATAAATTGTTTGATTGCTTGGGGTGGGAAAATGAGAGACAAGTTCTGATGATGTGGCACTCCAACTTTTCCTTCCCAAGTCATTTTAAAACCCCACATATTTAGTAGGACTTTGTGGGAAAGTTGAGAAAAGTAAAAAGTGGGACCCACCACCATTACTTTTCCACAAAACCCTTTTTTTTTCCTTTTCTTCTCCCTCACCCCACTACACATGGGACCCATGTATTTTTTTTCCCCACCCGTTTTTTTCCACCCCACCTTTGCGAACAAACGCAACCTAAAGGAAAGAAAAGGCTAATAGCTTCAACAAGCCACAGAGACTTTTTGCTCACCTTCAAGTCTTCAACGCCAGATCCAATCAGCCCTCTTCTTCCTTCTATTTCATGTTAACCTTTATGTATAACTTTTGGAGACCATTGAAATCTACCATGGGCATCGCTCTTTTCTTTCTCTCATTTTTTGGCGATTTGACATACTCGGTGGCTGCCTCTAAATCCCCAGCATTACAATGTCCTTTAACCAAAGCGTTAAAATGTATGTCAGGTTCTCTACTTGTTTAACTAAAGTAACCAACTCTGATGGCTAGCCCACAAGAATAAGGCCACGCAGTTCGCACTGAAACTTCTAATATCAGGAAAGCAATTGGAGCTCTCCATTCTAACCCAAGTCTTCTTGCCGTCTGAGAATGTAATTACCCTTATAAAACGCATTCAGAAGCGTCTTGTTCAACTCCTAATAAAGGAGAGAGCACAGTAAGTATGGTTTCATTTCCATTACAAAGGAATACTCTCTTGGATCAATGATTTGATATATTCTTCTAGGGCTGGAAGACTTTGATTATCATCGTAACCAAACATCACCCTGACCATCCTAGCAGAATTAAGTGAGACCTGCGTAAGAGATAGTGTGAAAGAGTTCCATGTTAGGGCTTCCCCATTGAGTCACCTCCATGATTCTGAAATTAAATGGAAACATGTTCTCATGCAGTCTTAATTGAAGAACCCTTATGTTCCTTCAAGTAGCAGTCCAAGTATGATCCATCATGTCCATCTTGCTTCTCATCCGGTTTATCAATCCATATTATTTAACAAATTACTAAAAATTGATAGGCAATCGTAAGGTAACACGCATCACCATTGTACAAGTTGGGATATCCTCTATTTGTCGGGATTGAGGATTGTACTCTCTTTAGACTTCACCATACATTTAGGAAGGGCCCACCTATAAGCATTGATAAAATGGAATATAAATGCTTAGAGACAGGAGCCCGAATCTTCTACCTTAATGGATAGATGTCTGTACTCCCTTCACACTTTTCCACTGCATTTCTAGAGGGGGCTACTAAAGGGCCCCCACCTCAATTTTTCTGGTCAAAATCCACAAGTATGTCCCCTCCTAATGTGTGGTAGAGAGGTATGAGAGAGCATTGACCTCTATCTTAACGAGTAGAAGATCCCAACTTCCTAAATGTGTGATGGAAGGATGTGAAGGGAATACAATCCTCTATCTGTTGAGGGTAGGGGAGACTCCTTACGAGTATTAGTTACCTTTGCTTTTCCCAAATCATCCCATAAATGAAGAATTGTGGCAGGGCAAGACATGAGAGCAGGACATGGGCTCTATTGCAGGCGATTAACATTCTCCTTAGTTATACCTTCGCCCAGGAGAAAGAACCCATGAAGTAACACCACATGAACTCCTGAGCTCACCATTCCATTCTCCAGGTAATCTTGCCCCTTGGGCACCTGCTTTGAAGCCAACCATTTTGCTTCCACCAAAAAGGCATCACAAATGCTCCCCCACTACAGGTTAGCAGCAAATAGAGCATTAGGTAAAGGGTCATGTTAACATTATCACATTCAGGGTAGAGAAGCATGAAGAATCAATTGAAGCTTACTGCCTTTCTAAGGGAGTGCATAGGGTTCCAACCATGATTTTTGAGGACATCAAAAGCAATTTTGTTGGTGATTTCATCAAGAACCTTGAAGCATGCTCTCACATCAGATTAGAGTAGTTCGAACTTGCTTATATTCATTATGAAAACTTAACTTCATAAATATGTACTTGTTGATTGCTTCAGTGGAGAGAGCAACTTCTTCCAATGACCCTTGAATGTCGAAAATATCATATATCACATAAACAATTGAGATGATTTTCGTCGTCTTGATTCTAACCTCGAAGAACTTCGGATTTGAAAGGACCATCATAGACCACATATACCATTTTAATGGCTGGTTTCTGGCAAACTTTAGCTCTTTTGATAGACCTAGTTATCTCCACCAGCTAAACATGTCCAAAATCTAAATAATTAATTCAATAGAAACTTGTTTGATCCTCACAACACTCAAACAAATTAAAAACAACTGATGCAACTTACTAAGAAACTCCCAGGGGTTCATGTCGATGAATGGATAGAACAATGTTAATATCTATCTTCCAAAATTTCTATAAGGGTCCTTCCATCCATATGTGCCATGGAAACTATGGAGATTTTGTTTGCTTTGAAATCTAGCCAAGCTCAAGTGGTAGGGATTCTCAAGGGTATCATTTACGGCTCTGGCAACATGTGTTTGGGGGTTCATCAGAGAAACATCAAGGTGCTTGCGAGCATAGCCTTGTGCTTCATTGAGGATCTCTTCTCCCATTGTCCGAAGGGAAGAAGCTTCGTATAAGCTCATCATTCCTCTTATGTCTCCTCTTAGTTCTAGTTTGAAGTGTCCTTTCTTATATTTGAAGCTGCTAAAGACACTTGTTCCATGAACCACCAATCAACTATATATTGACTCAACTACTTAGATTAACACTTGAGTTTGAAAGTGCTTACTTTGTTATAAGCAACTGATTTCATTTATAAGGAAATTTCTCTCTCTCCATAACTGCAACCAATGAAAGGAATATAAATAATGATGATTTTTTCATTTAGAAATATCAAGGGAGGAGGAGACTAATAATTCACATTTTTGGAGAATCCAAGGTGCAACCTTTTGGAGAGATGAGTATAGGGGAGAGATAAATTATAATATTAAGGATGCATATCGTTGAGGACTTTTACAAGAGATCCAAGTTATTACATGCGAAAGCAATCGAGTTTAAAATTTAAAGTTGAAATCTTAAATTCAAACATGAATAGTGGGTGTTAAAAGCCATGAGTTAAGGTGTGTAAGAGTGAGAGACTCAGTTTTACGTGGTTCAGTTGATCTCTGCAACCTACATCCAGGGGAATGTGATTTGCTTCCTTAAGATTGACTGTAGTACATATTACATATTTACAGTTACAAGAGTCATGTTCAACATTAATCTTCGACTCTAGAGTTTGAATTACTCAAGTTATCTATTTGTGTTTGGTATGAACTATGTCTCTTGTGTGTTTGAGTACAACTTTGAGTTTGATCCACCTTTTGAATAAGATGTAATTGCTAGAGTCTCTTGAGTAGTTGAGTTTGAGTTTGGTTCTTGAAGTCTTACACACATTGAGGTAGTTGAGTTTGAGTGGAGTTCTTGAAGCCTTGTACGCATGGAGTAGTGGTGGCTAGGGCAACCCTAGATTCGACTAGGTTTGCATGTAATTTTCTTGTTTTGCCTTCAGGTTGCGAAAAACCATTATTATCCTTAACAGTGAGAAATAAGGATATATTTTTGGAACTCCGGTGTCCGGATCAACTTTGCCCCCTCAAGAGAGCTTTTATATATAGGGAAGAAATCCTAATCCAAAATCAAAGCTCTTAACCTCACTAAAAAAAAAAAAAAACTGCCCGCCACTAAAATTGCCCAAAACTGCTACCATTTGATTGGCCGCCACAAATTTGGCAGGCCCGAAGATGGAGACGTGAAGGAGAGGAGAGAGAATTGGGAACATAGAAATGTGTATTTTTCGGATGAATTTTTGTTCATCCGATTGGAATGATCCACGTGTCTAAAATCTAACGGCGAACTGAAGGTAATGGGAGGGTGTCAATACTAGAGCAGATAAATTCCTCACATGAGTGTGAAACTCATAAGCCTACCCTTGTCATGTGGGTGTAGCTGGACAAGCAGCCTTTCACCAAAAAAAAAAGCTGTATGAGCAGCCTGACGGAGTGGATCTGGACTCTGAGGAAAGGAGCGAGAAATTTCCGGAGACAGAAATTTCCGTTTCAATTCAAATACAACCTTAAGAGGGAATTTCAAGAGATTATGGAAAAATAATTACAAACAACAAAATTCCGTCGGAAAATACTAACCTTCAGTAACCCAGTGACCAGTTCGCCTTAATAACCAGAAATGAAGTGCAACGTTATGGAGATTATGATCGCCGAAAGGGATAGAACTCGAACTAAGGCTTCCATAATGCTTAGATAGGACTACTTCCCTTATCTCCGGTTCGAAATGATAATCGATTCTCAGGCTTTGCAGTGCGTCAATCATGATCAGACGCTCTAATGGATCTTGGAGTTGGTTCAGAATAAGCTTAGCTTGGATGCACTTTCTCTACGTGCTTAATCCGAAGCCCATCCTACAAGGTCAGAAAGAGATGTCAGAGACTCGACTAAACTACTATTGCTCTCAAATAAACTAAAACCCATTGATTAAAATGGAAAATGTGTACAGGAGTGATGAATTGCAGTGCTTGCCATATAATCTGGGGAGAGTTTAGAGACGAGGTTGAGGGATCGGATGATGGCTTCATTGTATTTGTAAGCAGCAAATATATTGTGAAGACGAGAAGCAGTACTGAAAACATATGTTCTACGAGTGGTGATGGTGGAAGGAGATGAAAGGTTGCGAGAGAAGGCCATTTGAACTCCACAAGGCTGGATAGATCTCCATTACTGTGCAATTGTGCCATAATTGCATAGCACTGAGCTGCCTGTAGTAAAGATGGAATGAGTGGTCGAGGTCAAGATAACATAGAATTGCTGACCCTAAGGGTAACGGAAACGGAGGAAGAGGCCCAGAACGAAGCGGTGGGGATCAATGTAACACGATCATGACAACGTGTTTCATCTCTCATGTATGAACAGGAGGATTTCTAGTGTTCCCTGTATGTATTTTCCTAATACTCAGACTGCTCTGCTTGACTAAACTAGAATGCAAACTGTGAATCGGATTTGTGCACGGTAATTTGTACCACATAAATGTTTTCAAGCTTCACGTGATCGATGTTTGGTCTTAACTGACCCAAATGGCCAAGTCCACGTCTGAATCCGGATCATCTCTCTGTCGGGGGAGTACTCTGTGCTCTGTACTCCCCCATGACTTCCCGACCACAAAAACCAATGGGTCCCACTGGTGAAAAAGTTTTTTTTTTTTTCAAAAAGTATTTTTCACCGTGGGCCCCATAGGTTTTGTGGTCGGGAAGCGTCAGATTCAGACTCTCCACGTCTGGCCAGCTCTACTCTCTGATGTATCGTGTTTTCAACCCTTGTCAGTCATCAAGGCAAGCTAGTGTGTGCTCTCTTCAGCTAGAGGAGAATCTCTCCACCCAGACCTACCAGTTAAAATGTCCTCCCACACTACATGTTTTACAACGGGCAAAGCCTATACGTGGTAGTCTTACTACCTCATATGAGTGTAGAAGAATGGTAATATGAGGTAGTACGATGATATGATAGACAGATCAGGTGGAGAAGATCTAGACTCCTCTTCAACTGTCTCAATTTGAGTTCGGATCACTTTCCCATCACGAGAGAGGTATACATTTTTTTTTTCATGTTTTTCCTTCTCATAGAGTAAGGTTGGGGTTCACATGGGCCGGGACCTAATAGGTTTTCTGTTTCAGGTATATTCAATATACTCTTATTGTGTGCTGAAAAAACGCACAAAAAAAAAAAAAAAAAAACCTCTTTATATTTACCTTGCTAAGCAATCGTAGGTTGAACTGTTTTCTAGAAAAAATATTAATAACAGTAATAACTACTTAAACTGAGAAGAAATAAAAATAAATTTATATATATGTTATAAAATAAAGAGAAAATATATTAGATACAAAGAAGAAAGACAAGATGAGTTCAATCAGAAGTAATTCATTCAGTTGAGTGCATTACATATTTATAGTAGAAGGAGCATCTACTCTGATATGGAAATACAATATATGATTCTTGCACACAATAAGATATTCTTGATATGAAAAGATAGATTGCCGCCCAAGATAGAAGGTGCATAGAATGGAAATATTGACTGCCAATATTGTGTAATGAGATGGTTGTGATCTTCACCAATATTGCATCCTGAGGTAATTGAGATCTTCAATTGGAAGTACAATCTCTTTGGGGTAATGGACATCCATAATAAATATTATTTATAACACTCCCCCTTGGATGTCCATCAATAGATAATGTACCTCGTTAAAACCTTACTAAGAAAAACGTGGGAAAAAATCTTAGTGAAGGAAAAAGAGTATACATATCTAAATAATACGTATTGGTAGTCGCTCATTAAAACCTTACCAGGAAAACCCAGTGGGACAAAACCTGGTTAAGGGAAAAGAGGCAAGACGATTTTACTCCCCCCGATGATAACATCATTGAATATCTTTGAATACGTACATTCCATTATCATATACCAACTCTCAACATTTGAAGTAGGCAACGCCTCAATAAATAAACCTGTCAAGTTATCACATGAACGAATTCAATGAACATATATTTCACCATTTCATTGAAGATCAAGAGTGAAGAAGAATTTCGGTGAAATATGCTTCGTTCTATCTTCTTTGATGTATCATCCCTTCAATTAAGTTATGCATGCAGCATAATCTTCATATAATATTGTTGAAATTCCTTCTTCTAGTAGAAGACTGCATGCTTCATGAATGTGTTGTATCATTGATCTTAACCAAATATAAAATAGCTAACATTCACTTGAAAATAAATAGCATGTTTGAGATCTAGTTTTATGTAGATCAGATAAATATCTTGCATCTGCAAAACTAGTAAGTTGATATCCACATTCATAAAATAATATCATATCAATAATTTCTCAAATATACTGAAATATATGTTTTATAACATTTCAGTGTCTTCATATTGGAGAAAAGATAAATCTTGCTAATACAGTTATAGAAAATGCTATATCTGGTCTTATACTATTAGCAAAATACATTAATGCCCCAATTGCACTAAGTATGGTACTTTATGACCAAGAAATTTTCCACTATTTTCTTGAGGTCGAAATGAATCTTTCTTTATATTGAGCGATCTCACAACCATTGGGGTACTCAATGGATGTATTTTATCTAGATAAAATCTCTTCAAAATATTCTCTATATAAGTTGATTGATGAACGAATATTTCATTCGTCAAATGCTCAATTTACAAATCAAGACAAAACATTGTCTTTTCAAGATTTTCATTTCAACTTTCTTAAAATAATCTATTGCTTTTGAAAACTCTTCAAGAGTTTCGATGATATTTAAATCATCATCATATATACTTACTAAAATTAAATCCATATCCTTTAATAAAGGCACAGTAATAAATTGGATCATTTTTATACTTTTCATTTAGTAAATATCCACTAAGGAGATTATATCATATATGTCATAATCATCTCTGAAGCCTTATTGAACAAACTTCCTAGGAATTTTTATGTGCTTCAGGCATTTTGAATCCTTCAGGGACTTTCATATATATTTCACACTGAGTGAGCCATATAAATAGGTGAATAATATTCATTAGACGCATGTCAAAATTTTCATATACGCGATTAATAAGATATCCGAAGGTGATTGCATCCACCACAAGAGAACATGTTTCCATGTAATCAATGCGGCATCTGCGAAAATTCTTGTGCCATAATTCATACTTATATATCACGATTTCATTATTTTTCTCATTTCATTTTTCGAGAAAACTCAATTGTACCCAACGGCTTTATACCTTCAAATGTTGGACTACAGGTCCAAAAACTTTAATTTTCAAGCTAATTCAATCGCTGAATTGCATCTCTACATTTTGGCAATCATTTCTTGATTTATATTCATCAACAAATTTATATTCAAGATCCTCGTCTTGATGTATTATTTCAACAATAACATAATATGCAAAAATGTTGTTGACAACTTATCTTTCGGTTCCATCTTTTCCGAATGACATAACTAATCGAGATCTCATCATTATTACCGAACCTCTTCCGGGGTTTTATAGAAAGTTATGTCTTGAGGATCTTCATAATTAATTGTCTCCATATTATGACCATCTTGATCATTGCTCCTTTCCTTTTCTAGGATTTTATCCTTGGAACCGATTGATCTTCCACGTTTAAATGTGGTTTAATTTCATTTGACGATAGATGTGGGACATCAATTCTAATTGGAGCATTTACATTGGAATATGAGATTTAGTAACTCTTAGCGGTCAACAAATCGGCAGTTGATTTATAATATTTATTGCATTATCCTTTGAACTTCAAGTTCATAGTGCTCACGAGGATCTAATGAGATAATGATAATGCATACAATCAATCTCTTTTTCCAAACTGCTTATTCTCTCCCCTCATGTTGGAAAAACTAATTCATCAAAATAATACTCAGAAGTATTGCATTAAATAAATCTCTATCCTTAGCAATATATTGAATTATATAAGGAGATTTATATCCAACATATATTCCCAACTTTATTTTGGGACTCATCTTTGTTCATTGTGGTGGAGCAATTGGAACGTAAGCGTACATCCAAAAATTTTAAGATGAGAAATATTTGGCTTCGACCATAAGCCAATTGTAATAGGGAGAATTTATGGCAACATTTTGGCTCGATGCGTACAAATGATGCTTTGTTCTCATAAACAATGGTTTAGCAATTAATTGGAGACAATTAATAAATAATTTTACCAAACCATTTTGGATATAAACATGAGTAAAGAGCTATTCAACCGTGATCTCGGTTGTTATACAATAATCATAAAGCCTGAGATGTAAATTCACCAAGATTATCAAGATAAACTGTCTTTATCTTATAATTCATAAATTATGCTCTTAATCTCATTATTTGAGCAAACAATCTTGCAAACATCAAATTGGAGTTCTTAATGAACATACATGTGACCACTTTATAGATGCATCTATTAAAATCATATATTATTTGAATGATCCACATGATGGGTGAATGGGCCCATACATTTCACCTCTATACGCTTAAAAACGAGAATGTTCAATCTCAACTTTAGTTGGTGAATATTTAATAATAAATATTTCTTGAGAACAAACAATACAAGAAAATTCACTTAATTGATCGGGTTCTTCAATGGATGACAATTGAATTTTCAATAATTTTTCGCATTATACTTGATCCGGTATGGTCCAACCGGTAATGCCAAATAATAAAATTATTGGAATCAATGTTCATTTGATTTACCCAAGCATGTGTTTCAACCATGGATATTCGGTAGTACAAATTGGGAGAAATATCTAATACCTTTGTATAGATATTTACTTATATCATTATTTGTAGTCTCAATCGATAATCATTTTGGCAAATAGCTTTGAAACTTAATAAGTTTCTTTGAGACTTACTACAAAATAATGAATTATTCATAGCCAATGTTATCTCCCGATAATAATAGATTAGCTCTTTCGGAGCTTCCAATCAATGTTGTACTACCGATTTTATATGAACATTGACTTCCGATCATCAAATAAGAGAAATATGTATATTTTTCTCTCAGTATAATATGCGTCACAGCATATAAAAGAATATTCACATTTTTCATCAAAATGAAACAAAATATATTAAAAGATATATAAAAAGTCAATAAAAAAATTATAAAAGAAAAAGATTAAATTTAAGATAAACTAACATATGAGATGAGATTTGAAGATAAAAGAATTACATAATCAAATCTTCAACTATTATCTTCAAAAGAGTTTGTAGCATCTAGATGTGTAGTATTTGTGAGGCCATTAAAATCATCACTTTAATAGGCAAAAATTGTTCAAGTATCATGATTTTGGAAAATCCAATTTATCTCCACATTATTTTTATTTCTTTAATTAAGGCTTGACAAAACTTAATTAAATATTGTGGAGTATGATAGATACATGTCTAATAGCTTTCATACCAAATCGGTAAAAAATATTATTTTCACTTCTTGAATTGTTATATTGAGAATCCTATTATTCTCTTATTTACTCCATAATAATGACGGTAATTATTCGTCTTTTGCCTCATCCTCTTCTACAGTCATGATCATAATTTTAATTTTGCCTTCTTTCGGGCATATTATGAATTGTTGATTCACTTGAGGGAATGGAGTAAAACTAATAAGATGAGTTTCATGACTTTTCATTAATAGTCCATTATTTTACTCAGCCACAAATAGGCATGATATCATTGAGTATTCTTAAAACTCCTTTTACAATATTACTATTGTAACAACAAATCTGAAATTTGCGGGATATTTTCATGAATAATATTTTCCCTTATAATTAAAAAGAGAATTAATTTAAATACTAGAAGCGTATTTATTTACGCTTAAATCTTGCGTTTAAATCTTGCAACTTCATGTGCATAGAATCGATTTATTTACGCTTCAAATCTTGCAACTTCAGTACATCAAGGTTGTATTCATTTACGTTTAAATCTTTCAACTTCATGTGCATCCGTAGAACTATATTCATTTACAATTTCAAATCTTAGAACTTCAGATGCATTTAACAATCTTTGTGGTGCAAAGCTAGCAGCCACTATATACAATAAATAAAACCACAATCATTAAAGCAACATAATATCTTATTATTTGATTGATTCTTATATTCAATAAAACACATACCTTTTATCATGATGCACTTACATTTCAAGATGGACAAGGTAAACTCCATTGTTTACAAAAACGGCAGGAGATCGATCATTATTTTCACTTTGGAATAGAAAACATAATGATACATTGTTTGCCGTTTTCTTCTCAAAACTCAATACTTGAGCGGATTCGCTCTTGAGCGGAATCGTCGATAACGTGTTATAAAATAAAGAGAAAATATATTAGATACAAAGAAGAAAGACAAGATGAGTTCAATCAGAAGTAATTCATTCAGTTGAGTGCATTACATATTTATAGTAGAAGGAGCATCTACTCTGATATGGAAATACAATATATGATTCTTGCACACAATAAGATATTCTTGATATGAAAAGATAGATTGCCGCCCAAGATAGAAGGTGCATAGAATGGAAATATTGACTGCCAATATTGTGTAATGAGATGGTTGTGATCTTCACCAATATTGCATCCTGAGGTAATTGAGATCTTCAATTGGAAGTACAATCTCTTTGGGGTAATGGACATCCATAATAAATATTATTTATAACAATATATACTTTATTCGTCAAAACCTTATATTAGTGGTAGTTGGATTTTTATTTGTTGCAATGGCTGGAGCCTGTGATCAATATTCAGCTCAGAAAGTTCTAAGAATGTAATATGTTTCCAATCTGGATTAAACAATCACTTCCAAATCGAATCAACTAAAATAGATCCTCGTTTTGGATCCACCTGGCTCAAATTGATTTTGCACAAAAACTAGGGTTAGGTCACTTGTTTCTTCAAATATGGATTCTAATTGATCTTAAATCCAATCGAAACCCAAATCAGTCAAGATCGGTTCCAGATATTCAAAAACTTGCGTGAGTGATCCCAACACTGCCGTAGCGTTAAGGTTTAGGGAATAATCTGTGAATATCCATGATTCACCCCACTCATTCAAAGCTTACCCAAAAGAGTTATCAAAAACTTGAGATCATTAAATCTCCGGTTCAGGATTGAAAATTCCAATTGTTACAGATATATAAGTAGAATGATTTGATAGTGACAAGAAGTGTTAAAACTCAATTTGATAAAACCCCCTCAAAAAAAAATGATTTTTTTAAGGAATAAAGAATGAAATTAGTAGTCTTGACCCCATGCCATTCGCACCGGCACCACCCATCCTGGCTGAGACATTAGTAGCCATGTCTCTTCCGGTGGCGCTGCCGTGGTTCTAAGTGCAAAGGTTGTGGTGGTTGTCCTCAATGTTGGAGGGAGGGTAGAGTCAAGGGTTTGGGTTTTGTAAATTCGTAAAATATTAAATACTTGAATTTAAAAAGATAAAATTATATTTACATATGTAACCCTACAAATTTATTTAACACCGTTGGATCATTTTTCACACCTAGCATAATCGCAACCATCTGCTACAGTAAATAAAAACCCGTGCTAATCTTAGTTGATAATACCCACAAATCCAATGGAATGAACACGGTTACTCCCGTTGAGCCTCTTTGTCTTGTCCTCTTCCTACAAAAAAAAGAGAAAAAGTTGTCATCTGCAAAAAGTTAATATATTCTTATTTTCTTGTGTTATGATCTAATGTACGTAGAGACCCTAAAATTATACTTAACAGGTAATTTTCATCTGGACCCCCGAGGTTTGGTCCATGTCATTTTTAGTCCAAATAAATGGATACTTTGCATCTGCCTCCCCTAAGGTATTTGATAAGATCAATTAAGGACAAATTGTAATTTTTGTGATGAAAATACCCTCATGTCTATTTTACCTGTAAGATTTGCATCATGGATTTACAGTTAAATCCAACGGTGAAAATAAAAAAAGAGTGGGGTATTTGCATCTTACATGTTCTCTAGTGCAGGCGAAGATTCCGACAGCAGAATGCCACCATAGATAGAGTCTGACGATTCAGGGGGACCTCATACGACCACCACCACCACCACCACCGCTACCGCTGCCACAGTCGCCGCCAATAGTAGCTGCTCTTATAAGGAGCAAGTATACTTCTTTTGCTGGAAAAAACAGTCCCACATTGAACCCACGGCAGCTCCAACAACTTCCACGGCGGAGCAAGAAGAAAATGATAATCCATTAATAAAATTTGCTGAGAGGTATAGCCAACAATATACCAAGGAGGTTCGAAGGGGTTGAGGTAAGGCTTCCAGAGGAGGAAACCCTACGGCAGCCCCTGTGTGATTGTAAAGTTGTAGCAGCATTGTTTGTTCGCTCCTTCGTCAAGTAACAATGCCCAAACCACTAGAACCTCCCCAACCGCTTTCCCTTTCTTCTCCCTTCCGTGCAACAATTTTCTGAAAATTTCCTAACCCTAGAAAATCTGAAACCTTGTTGTCCCCTCACTTGAATTCAAATTCAGAGAACCAGAGAACCAGAGAACGAGACTCAAGAATACCCTAGTAATGGCATGTTTTGTACGGGCAAAAGGCTTCTATTCACCATCAAAGAAGAGGACAAAGAGGATTTGGAGTCAAAGAAATCTTCTTCGGCAGAGAGGAACCCAACACCATCAAGAAGAAGAGGGTTTCTCTTGGGGAGTGTTTTGAGATTACCCAAGAAGAGCCGTTGGTGGAGATGGTCTCAATCGCAATCGATGTGGAGAACCTATAGACGAAAGAGAGTACTCTGTTTATGACGCCTTGTGCTTTTCCTTCTTCCTGCACTCCCTCTCCCTCTGTCTCTCCTTCTCCTCCTCGCATTGCCGGAGGAAATAAGACAAAATCTTCCGCACCGTCCGCGTAGAAGTTCATGGCAAATGAAGGGTAGGTTATACCGGCGGCATATCTTACGTTTCATCTGTTTGTATTTGCGTCTCTAAAGCCTTCTATCCATCTTGTCAGTTAGATTTGTGATTTTTACGGTTGGATTTAATTGTGAATAATGATGCAAATCTTACAGTAGAATAGACATAAGGGTATTTTTGTCATAAAAATTACAATTTGTCCTTAGTTGATCTTATTGGATACCTCAGGGGAGGTAGATGCAAAGTGTCCATTTATTTGGACTAAAAATGACATGGACCAAACCTCAGGGGATCCAAATGAAAATTACACATAATTAAAATAGGAAGATTTGGATCCATTCTGTGGTGTTTTAATTGTATGTCTCTTGAGAATGAATGGGTTTAAGCCAATTCTCTCACACCATACCAAAAGATGTAACAATACTCTAAAAGTCGTGATCATCTTTGCTTTTAGAGTATTGTTACACTCCATATATTTCACAAACAATGACACTGTTGTCATACAAAAAAGTCTTAATTTAGCTGCCATAAGTGATAACCTACATATAATAAGCTACCTGCTGGTTTTCAAACCATCACTTATTTCACCTCTTCACTAAGAAGTGTTGGTTTCACCATTAGAACAACTCTGCGTTGGCCAGTAATATAGGATTTATAGAGTGCAAGACCAACTTGGCAACCCTCTCCCAACCAATTCAACCTGAAGATACCATTCCAAAGAATGCTTTGAGGAGATCAAACCTGATAGCTAGTGAAAAGCATCAATTTTCATAATCCTATACAGCCATTTGGATAGAAAAATCTAGCCCATTCCTAATCAGGCTCAGCACAGGCTCGATTAGGAAAATGGTATCGCTAAGGTGAAACATGTACATAAAAGGGAAAGCAAAGGCTGACAGCTTCAGCAAACCATCACAAACTTTTGCTCACCTTCCAGGCTACAACGCCAGAACCGAGACACCCTCTTCTTCCTCCTATTTCAGTTTAACTTTTATTTAAAACTTGTGTGGAACATTGAATTCACCAGGAATTGATTTCTACAATGGGCATCGCTCATTCATTAGACTCATTTTTTTGGCCTGTAGATAGACTCTGAGGCTATCAGCAGAGCTGATTTTCCACAAGGATTGGTCTATGGAACAGCTTCGTCAGCCTACCATGTTCAGTCAAAATGATTCTTTTGCTTTGTATTTTCCTTCCTTTATAAATTTTCCTTTTCCTTGGCAAGCTTATCGAAGTGTAATATTGAATGATACCATCATGGTGGAGTGGTTGTTTGAAGGAGCTGTGGATGAGAAGAATAAGGGAATTAACATATGGGAATTAAAATTATCCCTTGGACTCTGCTTGTGTGGAAGCCTTTGGACGGGTCTGCCCTTTTCTATTTGAATCCACATCAATAACTTTTAATATTAAATATGGTGTAGTGAAATATAAATTCATCAAAGAGCAATGAACTCTGTTTTGTTGAACTAGCTGAGCATTTTGACAGGGAAGATATTGGACTCCAGCAACACATACAGCTGCGGACCAATATCATCACTTTCAGGTAGATGTGCTTCATGCACAGTGGTGGGGCAGTAAGTTCAATGAGGTCTTGGATTCGAATCGTCTTCGCTCCACACCTTCATCCCTCTTATGCTGAACCTTCCAATGAAAGTCTACTTCATATATGCCCAACCATTTAGTTGGGACAAGGTTTGTCATCATTGTTGTAGTAAGGGATTGATAAAAATAAGCACCACCATGCCCCAACCATAGTTCTTTATGACTTCAAATTAAGCACTACTTGGGATTCAACGTTCATCCCTTCTATGTTTTAGATTTAACAGAAAGGATGCCTTACATGTTCTAAATTTAGAAGGAAAATGCCCAACCAATAACATTTAACTATCATTTAGTCAAAGAAAGGCCAGTTTTAACTTATGCTAAAAAAGCCTTATGAAGCATGACTTAGCGGGCGAGTAGACCATGGATGCTTACATATTCTTAATATCATGTTCATTGAAGTTCCAAAGCCTATTTCTTCTCTGTTCCATGGTCTTTTAATTTTGAACCTTATACTTCAACTATGGGACAGGAGAACCTAATCTGGAAGGTATTAACTACTACAACAGTCTTACAGATGCTATGCTAGATAAAGGTCTTTCATTTAACCAACATCTTAACTCTAATTTCCACAAAATTGCTTTATTGGAGTCTCATGAGTTCTTACTAAAAAGGAATCCAACAATTTGTGCTGTGTATCACCAGGATCTTCCTCAGGCACTTGAAGATAGATACAAAGGATACTGAGTGAAAAGATATTGGAAGCTCAATGTGGTTATAACTACTGAGATGTATTTTGTGAAAAAGCAAGTTAAAAGTATTCATCTCCTGCAGACAAAATTCTGTGCACTATTCTTTCACCTGCTGCGAAGTTACAGAGATAGAGTTAAGCATTGGATCACCTTCAGTGAGCCTCACGGATTTGATATCATGACAAGTTCTTGTTCTAAAATATTCTTGCTTTTGGAAACTGATGAGTGGTTTATCAATTTAACAGAATAAACTTCTTATTTTCCAATAACTCTGTTCATTAACAACCTTGTTGTTCTATAGTTTTTGTTATCCACAGAATCGAGTTACAGCAGGGAATAATCATAACTTCTATTGCTTTAATTTTTTTATACACGTCCAAAGCCTCTAAGCTCCTCCCCAGATAATGCACCATCATTTACTTAATACTAAAACTAGACTAAAGCCAGGATCTTCAAATCCTAATGTTAGTAGCCTGCTTTCCTTGTCAGAAATCATACAAATCTAAACTTACACAATCAATCAATTGAGGAAAAGATAAAAGGTGGATAAAAGATTGATAAGATACAATAAATAAAGCAAGGAATAGCACAAAAAAAGTACCCTTCTTTGAATGTAACAAAAGGAAAAGAGGGAGTGATTAGATCAGGTAAATACTAAGGGAAAGAGTACGGATGTTTGAAAGAAAGACACTTTGTAATGACAATTATAAGTAAATGCAAGAAGCAATAAACCTAGTTATATCATCAGATTTCTGAGGTATAAATTAATCTGATGACGAAGAGCTTGACTTACACATGAAAATGAAGCAAACTGCGAATATTCATTCCCCATCTGACGGCAATTTCAAGCTAGATTTACCATAACACCGTACCTTTGCAAGCTCCACAAACTCCTTTGCTTCATCAAGCTTTGACTCCTTGACTAAGCCATCAACCACAGTTTGCAACAACCCAACATCCAGAAAGCATCGACGGTTCAAACTCTCCTTGCAGAACTTAAGAGCAAGATCGAAATCCCCTTTCTCACAAAGGCAAGGTACAAGTGCCTGAAAGGTTGATCGATTCGGCACAAGATCCTTCTCATCTAATTCACCGTAAATCAATTTGGCTGCCTCTAAATCTCCAACATTGCAATGTCCTTTAATCAAAGCGTTGAAACTATGTATATCAGGTTTTGGTCCCTTTGTCTCTAACTCCTTAACTAACGTAACCAACTCTGATATCTTGCCCGCAAGAACAAGGCCACGCAGCTTCGCATTGAAACTTCTAATATCAGGAACGCAATTGGAGTTCTCCATTCTAACCCAAATCTTCTCGCCGTCAGAGAATCTATTATCCTCATAAAACGCATTCAGAAGAGTATTAAATGTGACCAAATTTGGCGTGACGCCATTCTTCTCCATCTCATCTAGAAACGTAAGTGCAGAATCGAGTGAACCCATCTCACAGTAAGAGCGAAGCATAATATTGTACGAGTAAACATCCGGTTCGACGGACAAGCTCGAAGGAAGCTCGCGGAAAAGGGGCTCGACCTTATCAAAATTCTTGGTATCGACGCAAGCCGAGAGAAGGGCATTAAAGGACTTCACTGTGCGTTGGCACTTTAGCTCAGGCAATTGGTCGAACGTTTGAGATGCTTTATCGAACATCCCTGATTTACCATAAAGGGAGATGAGCCGTATCGCGAAGCCTTCTTTCTCGATGTCATTATACTTCGTCTGATCTTCTAGGATTTCTTCAATGTCGGAAAATCGTTTAGCCGAAGCGAGGCGACGAATTGTATTCTCGTATACCCGGTGCTTGCAGCGAAACCGGTAGGACTCGGAGGACTTTTTGAACTTGTTGACAAGTGATGCCAAGTTGCGTTCTTTGAAAACGTCGTTAACAATGGCGTCCAGCTTGGTCGAGGACCTCGAGGAGACGCTGGTTGCAGAGGTTGTAGTGCAGAAGCTGCGGCATAGCACACGAAAGAGAGAAGTCATCCTACCTTGCCCAAATGTTCAGAGCAAGTTTGAAAAATCGGGTGGGGCTTAGAGCTCAAGGGTTTTACAGATTTAATTTTTTAGGGCTTAGCTTTCGCTTAGGCCTCAGGGTTTGGCTAACTCCTCATGAGGGTTTCTGCGTGCAAGAAAAATGGTGAAGAGTCGTTTTAAAATTAAATTAAATTAAATTTAAAAAAATGAAAAAAAAGGGTGAGAGTCGTTAAAAAAAAAATGGTGAAGAGTATTTAGAAGGCCCTTTTGTACACAGGGGTATAATAGTCTTTACTTATAAAGAAATAGAACCTAGGTATCGTTCTAACGAAATAGAACTTATGTATTTTTCAAAGATAAAATGTTTGGTTTTTTATTAAAATCTATATTATTAATATATTAAGTTTCAAAATTAATTTTTGTATTTTTTTTATTTAATTGTTTTTTTTATGTGTGGGACTCATGAGGTAAAGGTGGTAATGAGGCACCATGAATAAATGAGACCTTTCATGACCATGGTTATGAGGCTCTTCATGACATTGGTCATGGGTCTTAAAGATGTTTAGATCATGATGATGAGGTGGGTTTACTTGAAGGGTGGAATTTACTCAAATTCTAACTCTTGACCTTCATTTTTGTTTTTCAACTTCATGACCATTCATGGCCATTACTAGGAGTAGGGTTAAGGTATTTGCATGGATTAAATCAAATTCATTCAAAAGAAGTGAATATGAGAATTACTTCTCCAAGTAATGGGGATGTTATCATGTTAAGTCAATGGGGTTTATTCACATTAGTGGATGAGGGAAAAGCTCATTGATTCCCTCCCTTGTGAGGAGCTATGGTTTGGGCTTATATAAACCCAACTTTTCTTGCATGTTGTGTAAAAATAAAAACATTCATCACTCACATTATTTGTTTTACAAAGTTTATTTCTTTCTTGAGTTGTATAAGTGTTGTGCTCTAGCCTTTTGGCTCCTTGAAAGAAGTATAAGAACTAACTCATCTTTTAGTTGGAGGTTGCTTTATCTTAGAGGTGGTGGTGCGAATAACCCTCGATAGTAAGGTGCATTAATTACCTTAAAGACAACACTCAAAGTGTGATTCAACCTCATTGATCGGTGGTTCGTTCGGTTGCAACTTCAAGCTCTCCAGATTGGCTAAAGATCTTCATCTCTCAATTATATTGCAATTTTATTTTTATGTATTTGAAAATTTTGTAATACAATTATCCCAACATAAAATAGAGTGTCGGTGCCTTAAAGGCCTCAATTTTAGAGTACTTTTGCTTGCAATTTGCTCCATAAAAAAACAAGGCTGTGAAGTGAAACCCTTACGTCTCCAACGTTATGATTATAATAACTTGGAATTTGATAATGATGCATTGGCAAGTGAATACTTTGGTTATTCTAAGATTTTAATGTATGCTGATGGTTCATGATTGACGGCTGAAAAGGTCTACATGGGCTTTTGGTATTTATTTGGAAAGTGAGATAGCATTTGAAGGGCTCAATTAATGTATTATGGTGCTTTGAGCAAGTTGTTTTTGATCTCCTTCCTATTTCAAGATTCTCTCCTTAGCCTCTTGAACTGCCTTCTTTTATGTGTAGAGGTGTCAAGGAGGTGTTAAATTGTGCCTCTGCCCCTTTGAAAATCAAAATATAAAAACCTTGTGCAGGGACAAAAGGAAGGAATCTGGAACTAAAGAAAGAAGTTTCGCCCGGTTCGCCGGGTTCATTAGCGTATAATATATTACAAAATAATACAACTAGGGGTATATTCTTCATTTCCTCTAGCTAATTAATGGATCTAATAGAAAAAAGGGTGGCTACTAGTTTTGGCATAGTTTTGAGATGTCTATTTTTTTTCGTCAATTATATTGGGGTATTCCTAAATTTCCATTTTTTTAATAAAAAATCATTCTCTACTCAAGTACTGATGGGTCCCTTGGAGGACATCTCCCAAGGTGGGCCCAATGAGGTCTGAGAGGTTGCCACGTGCAACAACCTCTATTTTCACTCAAAGCGAAAACATAAAAATGGATTATCAAATAAATATAAAAATCTCTAAGAAAAATTCAAAAAAAAGGTTTAATTTACCATTACGTATGGAGGAAAAAAAAAAACAAAAACAAAAAAGAACCAACCGCTTGTTTTCAATGAATAACTAACAGCCTAAATTCCCACGATTCATCCCAATTCTCTCCCTTCTCAAATTAAATTCCATTTTTACCATATATATAACAAAATTATGATAACATTTCATATCAAGAAAAGGAAAACCTTAATTTTACTCGACCTATTAAATTAAAACTTTTATAATGACTTTA
Organism: Hakea prostrata; assembly: GCF_041222555.1. Lineage (NCBI taxonomy): Eukaryota > Viridiplantae > Streptophyta > Magnoliopsida > Proteales > Proteaceae > Hakea > Hakea prostrata. Next base: position 7,484,370 of record NC_142608.1, read on the forward strand.
AGGAAACATAAAAGGAAAAAATTAGCTTGCATAGGTCGCACTCGATAAAAAGTCCGAACATTGTGTAGTGGGGAGCATTAGGTCGCCGATAGAGTTGCTTAAGACCAATACTTCTTAGTGAATAGATCATGGGTTTGACGTCTGCTGACGGCATATGTAATACCTCTATCTCTATATAAAATAAAGGAATAAATTGCACTAGCACCTCAAAATGGAGGCTTTAAAGCACTTAACAACGTTTGTAAAACATAAACAACTCAAAATTAGATTTTCATTAGACACATTAGTCCAATTTTGGCCCTGAAATTGTTAAATCATTGTTTATTTTCTTTCAATTTCAAAATATCTCTATCAAAATATGAAGGGAAAAAAATAAACAGTAATTTAATGTTTTCAATAACTTAGTCAAGAACTCACCCGCGTTATAGAACAACTTGCAACTAAGAAGAAGAAATTTATTTTTATTTTGTATAGGGGTACATAACACAGTTCTAAACAGTGTTGGATGGAGTGTGTGGCTATTTTGGAAAGGACAACTGATGTATATCAGTATAGGAGGATCTCGGAAAGGGAATGTGATAGAGGCGCTACTAAGTGGGATAAAGGATGGAATGGATCAAGCACAACAAAGAAATTTTCAAATTGAAGAAGTATGGTGTGATGACAACGATGTGCGAGATCTACTTTCACCCCGGAACCACAATACGTGGCCAATAACTTATGTACCGCTTTTGATAAAGTTGGTAGGTAATATGAAGAGTATAAACATTAAGGGTTCTAGTCAACCTGCACTCCAACAGTGGCTTTTGTATCTTGCATATATATCCTCCGTAGAATATCGGAAAACATTAGTAGTAATAGATACTACTAAACTCTGTAGCTGTTCACCTTAAGTAATACCAAGTTATCTTTAGTATAAAATAAAACTAAGAAGAAGAAAGTAGAGATGTTAAATGATGTGCCTGAGTTAAAGAAGTTGGGTTTCAAAGAGTTTCAGAAGAACCTGATCAAATGTGTTGATGATTTGATCTCTATGGAAGCATCTTTTTCATCGCCCTCGCCATCGTTCTCAGCGATAAACCATGACTCAACAATGTATGAGGTGAATACTTAAACTGCTCCTCATCCTGGATTTCAGATGGACTTTGGTCTTAATGGCTTTGCTTGGAACTTGTCATCTTCCTTTGACAACATTGATTCTAGTTCTTGGTCCTCTTTTGAAGAGTAATTTGAATGTAGCTAGGTTTAATTTTTATATCATAGTCAATCTGACTTAGCACCATTAATCTTCACACTTAGCATCCTGAATTTAATGACATGCTTAGCATTCAGGTCTCAACCCTGTTTGAATTGGTAAAATTGCATTGATGAGCACTTACTACTTAGAAGGGGTAAATAAATAAATTTGCATTGAAGCCCCTCTCTGCTTACACAGAAGTGGTAAATTAATAGTCTCCCTCTCTGCCATCCCATGAAGGAGATGAAGCATGCAAGTCCAACATTCCTTAATTTTTTGCTGCTGGAAAACCCTAAATCCCATCCCTTCCCCATTCTAAATGTTTTGGTTCAGATTCTAGTTCTAGGAATTCTGAACTCTGGCCAGATTCTAGAACTGAATTCCTGCCAAATTATGAAGTCTTGAATTTTAAGCACAATTCTTAGAACTGCAGAAGCATGTTTGGATGTGCATGCTTTGACCACTAATTCTAGTCCTTAAATCACACCATTGAAGTGATTGTATCCATCTTCCTTTTCAAACCTTAGAGCTTAGACGCATAGATGCAGATCCAGAACCTAATTAGGCTGTTTGCTCTTGGAATATATAAATATCCATGTAATATGACAAGATTCAAATTCTTGGTGCTTCAACTGTATTGCCTTTTGCAGACCGTATCTCCCTAGGATTTAAGGCTGCTGGTTTTGTCTTCATGCTTCTTGATCTGCCTAGTTTTTACTTCCTGTGATTATTATTAAGCTATTGGTCCTAAAGCTGAGAATCTGAGATATTTTGTCATTCTTCCTTGCCCCGTTTTATGTGCTTTGAGTTGTTGCTAGTACTGTTTGTCTTTTGATGGTTGGACTTCTGGTGCTTGTGGCGGATTTTGTGTTAATCAAGAGCTGTGGATCACCAAAAGGAGAATCTTCTCAACATTGATGAGATCTGCTGCTTGAATTGTGGATTTCTGTTTTCTGATGAAGAGCAGATGAGATCAGATGCAAAGCCATGTTCAATGAAGCACACAGCAGGGGATTTTAGTGTTGAGGGCATTTTGCGTTCTCTGTTGATTGCATTATGGTCTTGGTCTTTATATCTCCATTTGACTGTATTAGAATTTCTTTGATTATTTTTTTCTTTCTTTCTGGGTAATAAGTATTCCATTCCAAAACAGTGGAAGAAGCCAATGGCACAAAACAGAGTTCAAGCATCCAAGGAAAGGAAGCTGACCAAACTTTCCTTCCCATGAAGGAAAGTCCTTCAGGGACAGGGAATCAACTACATGGTTGCATTCCCTGGGAGCAAAACAAAAATTACAAATTATGAACTTAGAGGCCAAGCACTGGATGTCTTCAATAACCCCTCTCACCCCAAAGGAACAGGGGATTTGCTGTTCAATATGTTAATTTCTGCTTGGCAATTTATTTGATTATCTTTGGTAGCTTTTTCTTTATTCAATACTTTTTTCTTAGGGTGACACTTCCTCAGTTATAATTTGCCAATGACACAAACAGAGAACGCATTCCCAGAGGACAAAAACACTAACATTTCTGTTTGTGGAAGAAAAATCTGAGTCTTTCTAAAATAAATGTTGTTGACACATTTCCTTTCTAAAAATACTAATAAGGAGGTCATATAATCAGACTTTGCATGTTACCAATCAGTTGTAAAGCTTATCTGCTAAGCATTTCTCTTCCTCAAAGAAATGTTGAAGAGGCTAAATTTCCCTCTATAATCGAAAAGTATTTTTGGAGGTCAAGTGACCACAGCAGGTTGCCTGAAGAAAGGTTTTAAGCAAAGGCAAATAATGTCAAAAAGAATCATGAAACCCTAATAAATCAATTTAGAAAGGCTTGGATTCACACTGTAGTCAGTTCCCGTTCGTATTTGGTTTGCACTTTTCATGGTTTGACCTTTCACTTCTATTGTAGATCATAGAATTTACATGAAAAGGATTAATACATTCTCATGTTTTGGGTGCAGCATATGGTGAATTTCCAAAGGATTGGCTCTAGGTCACATTCACCATATGGTAAGCATTTCCAAACAAAAACCTCATCGTTTTCCACATTCATTCATTGTTTCTCAAATTAGATACATTCTTTTTTAAGTTATTCTGTAGACCTAAATCTTTTCTTCCATCTCCAAAAAAATTTAGTCCAAATTTCACTTGCATTGTCTGATCTCACCCCAAGACACAAAGGGTTGTAGGAATTATCCGCTATTTGTCGATGAAAGAATGAAATTTTATTAGATTTTTGTACTACTGGCTTGTTGGATTCTTGGACACCTCATATTAATTGTCTTTAAGGCTGCATGTCAGTGGTTGGTTACCTGTTTCTTGTTATAGTTGGTAGCTTTTTTTTTTGGTAGATGATTGTTGGTAGCTAATGCTTTGTATTGATGGATGTTGGTCTATTGGTCAAAAAGGGGAAAGTGAGAAAAAACCAGACTCCATTATTGATGTTGGTATTATTGACATGGTCTTCTCAATGGTTATCATTTAATGACATGCATAGTATTCAGGTCTCAGCACTCTCTGGATTGGTAAAACTACATTGAGGAGCACTTACTACATAGAAGGGGTGAATCACTAAACACACATTCAACACAAACTGTGTCATCCCATGAAGGAGAAAACAAGCATGTAAATCTGACATTCCTTATTTGCTGCTGAAAAACCCCAAATCTCTCCCATTATAGAAGTTTTGGTTCAGATTCTAATTCTAAGAGTTCTGAAATCTGGCTAGATTGTACTACCCACTTCCTGCCCAGTTATGAAGTCTTGAATTTTAGGCACAATTCTTAAAACCCTGTTGGAGATGTATTGCAAGGGACGTGGATAGAACGAAAGCAATCCGGACCACAAAATACCGAAAAACCGACCCCCCCGGAAGGATAACACGGATCGGAATACCGGATAAAATTTTACCGATAGAAAAATCATTCAAAAAGAGTAACGGACGGAAAGAAATTTTAAAAAGAAAAGGCAAACAAAATGGATATTGGTCGGCCGTAAAGGGGGCTTTGCCGTCGGTGCGGACTTCGTGTGATGCCGTCCGTCCGTTCAGGCCCAAGTCTGCCACAAGTGATCTTTCCGCTCCATCGCCACCTCGTTAATATGCTTTTCTTTGAAAAAAAAATTGAATTTTGTTTAATTTTTCTAATGTGATTAGAAACTCAAGCCTCCAATTGGGTGGAAACTTTTTGTCATGGGGATATGATAACGTATGTGAGACGACACACAAGAATAATAATCTCACGCCAGTGCCAGCTGGCTATTGAATCTGACATAAGCAAAGTCAAAAATAGAACTGTGCTTTCTTCTTTCGCATAAAAGAAAAGAACTTGGCAGTTGGCACTCGCCCCCAAAACCCTCCACCAACTGCAGTGGAGAAAAGGTAAAAAGACTTTCCTACCCTTCCACATACTGACATACCATTCCAGCTTAGCACTGTCTCCCATTTAAACGCCTGTTGTCCTTACTCTTCCGTCGCCAGCTGGAAGCGTCCTTTTGACAGCTGTACTGTTCCATTTCTCTCATTTCTATTGGCTCTCTTCCTGACGTTCGGCTTTTCCAAATAAAGACGGGGTTGTACAGAATAAAGACTACACAGTGCCAGCCATGGCCAGCTATGTGGCATTGCCGCAACGGCTAGCTCTAGATATTTTTTGTATCGCGTGCAGTCCTACGTGGCCACTGTTTATCTTGATTCACACACACAATGGCTGATGATGTGGCAAATTAGGTGGATGATTCAGATAGCGTAGAATGCAAGATTGGCTTGTCTGGCAGTGTGGCTATAAAATGTGGGATGCTGCTCCGTCTTCCTCACACTGTAGAGTACAAGTTACTCCCAGAGCTCCAATGGCTGCTTCGTTGATCAAGTTCTTCTTGTTTAGCTTGTCTGCTATCGTTTTGGTTGGGTTAGTGAGTGCATCGAGCTTCGATGAGCTCTTCCAGCCAAGCTGGGCACTCGACCATTTCGTTTACGAGGGAGAGCAGCTTAAACTTAAGCTTGATAATTATTCTGGTCAGTTCCGTTTTCTTCTCTTTCTCCTTAGTGTCATGCTATGAGTTTTACACATTCTCAAGTTCTTACTAAAAACTGTGGTTTTGGACGACAGGAGCTGGGTTTGCGTCAAAGAGTAAGTATATGTTTGGCAAGACAACACTTCAGATCAAACTCGTTGAGGGAGATTCTGCAGGAACAGTAACAGCATTTTATGTAAGAACTAAAACTGGATTCAACAATGGGTTTTTTCAAGAATTTTTTTTCTACCTCCAAGTTTATAACTTTCTACTGTTATGTTATGATCAGATGTCATCAGACGGTCCAAGTCACAACGAGTTCGACTTCGAGTTTCTTGGGAACACAACAGGGGAGCCTTACCTTATTCAGACGAACGTCTTCGTGAACGGAGTGGGAAACAAGGAGCAGCGTATGAACCTCTGGTTCGACCCTACTAAAGATTTTCATTCCTATTCCATTCTCTGGAACCAACGTCAAGTGATTTTTCTTGTGGACGAAACACCGATAAGAGTGTTTACGAACAAGGAGAAACAGGGGGTGGCGTTCCCAAAGGATCAAGCCATGGGCGTGTACAGCTCCATATGGAATGCTGATGACTGGGCTACTCAAGGAGGAAGGGTGAAGACGAACTGGACACATGCTCCATTCGTGGCTTCTTACAAGGGTTTTCAGATTGATGGCTGCGAGTGCCCTGTTTCTGTGGCTGCGGACGAGAATTTCAGACGATGCAGTGCAAGCGATAAGGGTTATTGGTGGGATAAACCAGTGCTGTCGGAGCTGAATTTGCATCAGAACCATCAACTGATGTGGGTTCGGGCCAATCATCTTATCTACGATTACTGCACAGATTCTTCGAGGTTCCCTGTTTCCCCTCCCGAGTGTCACCACTGAACAGGGGACAGTTGAAGCAGTAGCAGTGTTTTTTGCTTATTTGGAGCAGTAGCAGGTTTTGGAATTTCACTCAAGGAAATAACTTCAACGCAATGTAAAAAGAAAGGGGAGGGTGGGAGAGAGAAACATGAGCTCCATGTTCAGTGATTGTCCATTACCTATAAAAATATAGTCTTTTGGATAAAGATGCAAAAATTTGTGTTAGCGTTAGAGAGAAATATTAATGCCGGCGCAACAATTTTATGTCAACATATGTTATGGGATTGAAAAGGATAAAAAGCTAGCATTTGTAATTTCAAAGGAAAAAACTAACATTTGTAATGTCAAAGGAAAAAACTAACATTTGTAATGTCGGCTAATTTTTCAGTAATTAATATCTATACACGCTTCATCAACACCACCATAATTACTAACATAACCAATCCCATGAAGGATGCTGCTACAGTAGTCTTGTCTATGGGTATTCCACTGGCATTGTGCTTTTCATCCCCAAACTCTTTACCAAAAAGGTTCTGGATGAAATCAGACATATTCATCACCATTTCTGTCACCTTAAGCTTTGCATTCTCCACGTGCAGCTTTACATTCTCCATAAAAACCCCAAAGCCATTTGCAGAGCTTCGAGATGATTTAGCAGTACCATCCTCCTTAAAAGTGTTATTAGTTGATTCCTGATCTCCATTATCTCCAAATGATTCATTCTCATTGTCCAAGTCCATATCATGGGGATAGGAACCGGCTAGAGAACACAGGAAGAAAGATGAGGTTGAATTCGACATTCAAACAGTTTGCTGAGAGAATCGTATAAAACTAGCAAAATGAATATATTCTTACTTGTCTGCTGAGTTTGGAAGAACCGCACAATTTTCTCATTTTGCATCATGGCATTCCACACATTTTTGTCAGTGGCAAGCGAAGCAACAATATCCTAGGTTTTAAGGAAAAATATAAAGTAAAACTGTTAGAAACATGAGCCAACACTTTATACTGTTTAAGAACAAGTGTTCTCTAGTTGAGATTGCCCTTGTTACCGGCAACTCTTGAAGAGCAACCATATATCCATTTTGCATAAAAATGGGAATACCAAATGTATACACAACAGGCATGGGAGGATTAATTACAAATGCCAGTATAGATGACATCATGCAGGCAAACAACCTCATCAAGCACTGATACTCTCTAAGACCCCTGACATACTGGACATGGAGCCCTTTACAGTTCAATGAAGTTAAACAAACAAACATGCTAATTGGGGGGACAGAATAAAGGAGAAAGAAAGATACAGAAGATGGGGTGGGAGGGGGGGGGGGATTGGGATGGGGAAACCTGAGAAGAATCAGACAAAGCAGGGGAAGATGGAGAAGAACGCTCATAAGAAGAAGATAGGAGGGAGGCTGCAAGCATACAAAGCTCAACTTTACTTCATTTTTTTCTATTCCATGCTCAATAAGCTCATTGTAAGTGTTTAAATAACAAAAGCGACATACTTCAATAAGGAAAATGACTATTTTAGGACTCACTGGTAATTTAAAACTAGCCCAAAAAACCTGATCCTACTAGGACTCTTTTTAGCTATTTAAAACTAACTAAAAACTGATCCTAGATATCCTACCCGAACTAAAAATCTGATTACATAATTATCCCCATAATGTATTTGGCCTTAAGCAAACATCTCCCCACCCCAACCCAATATAAATACTTTAATACCCCCATCATGGGAAGAATAGGCAGTCCAGATTTTCAAAATATATGCTTTGTGCAATCTTATAGAGCTGTTCCTACTGTCTTCTCCACTCAAGAGAATTTCTGCTTAGTGTCATGTTTAGGCTGGTGGGTTTGGCTGGACCAATAGACTCCTTGATGAAGAGAAGCTAAGGAGGTTCTACAAAGCTCTCCCTTCAACTAGTTTGAAGATGATCAAGATTCTTCTTCAAGTTTCAGGAGCTAAAGAGGCTGCTCCCATTGAAGACTGCAATTCCATGACAGAATCTTCCAAGGGATAGAAGGAAAAAAAAATTTCCTGGTTAATTTTCTGTCAGCCATATCCAGCAATTAGATCACCTACTCCTTTTGACCACAATCCCTCCTCCATTAACAATACCTTTGATGCAAGCAACGGCAACATGAGACCCACTAAAACCCAAGAAGTCACTTCAACGAGTTTTCCCCAAACCAGATAAAGTAAAAAAAAATCTTGCACAATTGACAGTTACCTTTTTCAGCTAATTCAACCACAGAACCTCCTGCCAATGGTTTGCTACACAACCACTGATCTAGCTTCAATCAACCACCGGAACCCTAAAAATCCAATGAATCTATATTCTTCAAACAGAAAAAACCTGTGATTTTTAGTTCCAGCCATTCTAACCATCAGAATTCATTCATACTTAAAGTAAAACAGCCACACACACCATTCAATTGATCCCCATCACAGCCTTAATCTCGATTTGAAACCATAAATTCAATTCCACAAACCCCCTACTTTTTAGAACTTCAATTCCAGCCATCAGTTTCTATCCAAATCTCCAAACTTCCCCTTCTCCAAAACTCTAGCCCTGATTTATCTGATTCAGCTGGTTCTGTTTGAGATCATGTTAACTAGCCCTTGGTCCTAATTAAGGCTACATCACCTAGACTTATCCTAAGTTAAGCAATTTGGTCATGAATCTGCATCAGAGCCAGGCCCAGCTGTAGAAAGCATAGATCCTACTATGTTGTGTGCTATCCATCCCACTTCTCCTTATGAAAGGAAACTAGTACAAACATTCAAAATGAATATCCCAAAAAAGCTCAGCAGACAATACAAAGAATTTAAGAACCATAATTTGATCACCATCATATTGCATCAGTAGAAGAGCCTCGTATAATGAAATACAAAGTGGATTCAGTTGTTAAAATATACCCATGGAGGAGCATAAATTGGTTATCAGATTGAACCAGTTGAATTCGTGTTTCCACATGATGACTTCAACAATGTACCCCTTATCTATGTTTTTTAACCATTGGATCATGGTCTGACCGATGAAATTCTAGGATCAAAGATCTGTGCTGATGATGCACTGGAGACTCTCCTGTTTTTTTTACCAGAAACAGAAGAATAATGCAGGAGGATGATCACCTACATTGGATGCGGTCTGATACCTTAGTTTGGGCCTATCTTGACAGGTAAGTTTTGTTATAGTTTTCGTTTTAAGTGGTTTTATAACGCAGTAGGCAGATTTAGTATTTTTAATTAAAATCAAATAGCAAACCAATTCCAGTTGCCAGATAAGTTTAGAAGTCCTGTTTTCTTTTTAAATGCCTTATACGAGGTCCACAATAGGTGTAAGAATATTATTCTAGTTTTCATTTAAATGAATAGTCCCAGTCCCACACCACTAACCCCCCCCCCCAAAAAAAAAAAAAAAAGAAGCCCAATCAAATGGAATGAAGTTGGTTTATTTTGGTTGAAACTGGTTTTGGATTATTCTCCCTTCCCAAGGTTCGTCTGCCCACAATTCCGATTCTCATTCCTCTGAAACATCTTATTCTGTTGGCTATTTCAATGCTGGGGCAATTCCTTGTATTCCAATTCTCATTCCTCTGAAACATCATATTCTGTTGGCTATTTCAATGCTGGGGCAAATCTGATACACCTCACAATCTGGAAAATAATTTGCCTAGCAACCTGTCTGCATCAGCAACTAACAACCGTTTGGGTAATGAGATTGCATCAGGAATATGATAAGAACCTCCATAATACCATGGAATTAATCGGATAATCTTTCCCTTACAAACACTGCTTCTCCTTCCTTCTACCTCACCAACAATGTCACAACCCCCCCCCCCCAAAACACACGCACACACAGAGCAGCTCAAGGACAACCCAGGAATTGAAGAAAACTTTATCAGAAGCACTTGGTTAATATAAGAATGGTTATGGTTAACACAACGCTGCAATACAATGTATCTCCCTATCTTGAATCATCATCTGAAATGCCCCCAAAACCAGAGGTTCTTTCCCTCTCCTACGAGTCAAGCTCGCCTCAACACTAAAACAAAATTCTCATCCCCTACACAAACACCCTCTTCCCCCTTTATATATCCCTAACACAATCCTAACCAACTAATTCCCTTACTTGGAGTTGATGCCCTACAACTCCCTAGTACTCTATGCTTATCGTGTGCATCCCTTAAAATTGGTCTCCTAGCAGAATACAAATACACTTATTTTACATCTAAACAGAAGACAGCAAACAACAAACAGTGAACCTACAATAGACCAAAGGAAAATAAATACAATCAATGTCACCAAAGAGTGAATTTACATCAGCTTAAGTAGCAATAGTGTTAGGAAAATTCTTGATAAAATGTGCAAAGAAAATGTAAATGTTATGCAAGCTTTCTACTGGGAGGAAGGGATAAGCATTATTCAGAAGAAACATGTCCACACATGTGAAGCACCCTAGAGGATAATGGTCAAGGTTTCAAGTTCATCCACCCAAGAATGGTTATAATTCTGAGAAAGGAAACGAATAAAACATCCAATGAATGATATTCCTCTTATTAAAGACAATTAGGATTAGTAGAACCTGGACTGCAGAACTCTCGTTCAGCAACACAAATGCCTGCAGGGCATGTTTTGGTGGAACGGCTACTGCATTTCCTTCAGCAACACAATCTTTTGTTTCCAAACCAACAGTAGAATTTGGCGAAAGATACACCCTAGAGTGCCAAAAAAAAGAAAGAGTTATATACGCCTTCACCTATGATACAAAATCATGTTAATTTGCTACTCAATAATTCAGTATAACTAAAGTTAAGATAGCCTTGGAACTTCTCAAGAGATTTACACATAAAGTAGGAGATCCGATCAGATATTGAAGCACAGAATTTCCAAATAACATAGAATTCATCTAAAAAATACCTTCCTAAACATTCCTAAAGGATGCATGTCAACTATGCCACCACTATATTTTTCCCCATCCTATTCAATTTTTTTACAAAGCCATTTAACTATCTATAAAATTGAGATCAAATGTTTACTTAGACTCAGCTCTGCCACTAGGGTAGGGAAGCAAGACTCCTTGAACATGAAGGTTATTTTTTAATGATGAAGATTGAGATAGTGTAGGAAGCTGTTATTCCATATCTGTCAATGAATTGTCTGGACACAGTCCATAGGGCCACTTTTGTATTACAGTTGCTTAACCCTTATGGATCTTTGAGGTGTCACTCCTTTTTCATTGACATATTACACTACATCATCTATTAGTATTTTTCTTACCTACCAAAAGTCCCTCCTGAAAATACAACTTACAGCATGCACCTCCATCCCATCAGTTGGGCCTCAATTGCCTCCTGAAATCTAAAGGTGGCCTTGGGTTTTGTAGGACTATGTAACTATAATGCCACAAGCCTGCTAAAATTCATATGAAAAATCGCCACCAAGGCCTTTGATATCCTTCTCTGGTACCTCTAGTTGTGATTTGGTAGGTAAGTTGGTATTCAATGCTATAATCTCTAACTTATGGTGGGAGTGGAACCTTAAGTGATGGACATCCAACTCCAGATCTATTGACTCAATTTGAAAAGCCATATGTTCTGATGCTTTTGTTAGGCTTCTGATGCTCCTCCCCCCCCCCCCTGCGGTTCCTGAAGCTCTATGGAACAGGTTGATTTTTGTTTGCTGGGGTCTTAGATGATAGATCTTCCTTCTGACCTTCTAGTCAGATTTAACCCCCCACCCCTCTTTTCTTCTCCTTATTTGCCTCATGCTCTAGGCTAGTTGCTCATAGGAGTCTTAGGACCTTATTGGTTGGTCCTCCCAACTCCCACCCCTTTTCCTTTCCCTCTTGTACATTCTCTCTCCCCATAGGGGGTTCTTCGGTAGTGAATTCTTTATTCATCTAAAAAAACTTACAGCATGCACATTCATTAATCTATGTCTAATCAATTTCATTACCACCATGTTCAGCTATTCATGTTTTCAAAATTCACAGCCTAAAAGTATCCATGGAACATTGAACTTGGCATAGGTTAATTAATAAGAGCAAGCACAAAAATTGACATAAAACCTTATACAAGAAGTCGACACATAAGAGCACATGCATAGCTCCCAAAAAGATGTATCCTATTGTTTATTATTCATTTTCTTTTTCCATCTTAATACTTAAGGTTAATTATCTAAGTACTGCTCTCCCTGTCTCATGTTTTGTTTTTAGTTGTCATATTATCATCAAAATCAGGTTTAGGAACTGTCGTTGCTATCTTTTACTAACTATAAGTTGGAACCAAATGTGTTATCACGAGGTAGAAACTAAGAAAATAATCACACACAACATGGAGAATTTATATGTGGTTTAGCATGAATGACTACATCCACCCAAGAAAACCACAGAATTCATTAACCCAAGAAAAACCCTAAAATCACTTTCCACTTCAGGATGACCCTTGCTTATGTTTGGGGTTTTCCCTGAACAGAAGATATAGGATACCCTGATCAATAACAACGACAGTTTTACCTGTGACATATACCAACACAATAACAATTATGAGGAACACTACAGCAAACAAAATATAATAACCCAATACCGAATGGGGTAAAAAAAAGACAATTCAATATGTAAAATGCAATTCATCTTCCGTTTCCCACTTTTCTAATCTCGTTTCTTCAATTTCATTATTCATTTATCTTTGGGGGATCTCATTTTCCCTAGTTTATTTTGAAAAGATCCATGTAGCCAAAACCGTGTGCTTGGGAAAAGGTTGCGTTGTTGTATTTAAAATAACAATTCAGTACATCCACAATAAAATAAAAAAAGCCGTTTCGTCTTCAATCACAAAAGATTATTTCACTAGTAAATCAGTAAAACCCAAATATGAAAGCAATTCAACACAGAAAGTTCCATAGCGCATAACGAAAAGCCAAAAAATTTCGAATTTTTAATGAGAAATATAAGAACTAAAGATGCAGGAAAGAATTTACTTTTCTAAGGCATCTTTCAACTCGTCAGTAGCCTCTTTGGCTTCCTCCTCTGTTGGAACTCCACCAAAGACTAATCTTCTTCGCGTACAGATAAAATCTTCATCTAAATCTTCATCATACTCAGCAAATTCCCAATCGTTGTCCCATAAATTCTGACCAGCAACGCACCTCCCTCCTTCTGTGTTCGAAGAGGAGATAATACAATCGGCAGACTTGGAAACGTTTTGGGAGGTCTTTGCCATTGACTGCCCCACAGCAGGCACAAAGTGAGCAGCTCGCATACCACCGCCATTAACGCCAAAAGTGGCAACCTTGGCTGCAGCTCTCATGACACCTCCTCCGCCCATGATTAATCAAATCTTAGCTCCTCAGGAGATCAAGCGAAGCTAATTCTGATAAATCCTTCTAGAGGTGAGGTGAGAGATTTTATACCGAAGCTTACGCTAAGAATCTTTAAATTAGGCAGTTTATAAATTATTATTTTTTTTCGTAAATTCCGTTATATTTTTATCGTATCCAATTTTATTTTATTTTTAAATGAACCTTCAATTTTGGTATTCATAATTGGAAAAAAAAATCCAGAGCTAGAACTGTGCACAGATTAACATATATGCTAAATTATTGGCTGAGATTTAAAGTTTGATTTTAAATTTAAAAAATTCAAAATAGTCTTGTAATTTTTTTTTGTTTTCTCAATAATTCAAAATTTAGATTCAACGTGAAATGGGTCAACAACGGTTAGGGGAGATAAATCTTATCCTACTCCGACAACGTAGGCTAAGTTGTATTCAAAATTCTATCGGATAAGTATTATAAATTTTATGAAACTCTATTTCAAGAACTTAATAAATATAAGACACCTTTGGTGTTAATGCTGGAGAGAACAATACGGGTTCAATAGTTTTTATAGGATTAAAGCCTAAATAGATAATGCTTTTCTTCCTGATCAAGTAAAAGTCTTGCTTTATATTTAAGTTATCTTAGTCAAGATACGTTGGATGTTTAATTCATATAAAATCTACTATATATTGATATCAATTGTAAACATATTTAAAAAAAATTATAATTTATAAATCAATTGTAAGTCTCTTGATTGAGGTATTTCACGACACACAACTCTTAGTGCAGTGTATTGTATCAAAAACATAGATCCATATTTTGCTTACGTTTTGAGAAAGGGAGAGAAATAAAGAAAAGTAAATGAATAATAGAAAAAAGAGAGGTTTCTAGAAGCAAATATGATTCTATTCCGACGGTTTGGATTTAAGTTAGCCATATGGGATCATTCCTCCACCACACTCCGTGGTTCACTTGGAAAAAAGGGTTGTAAAAACGGCTTTAGCTCAAGCCGAGAGAACTGGCGGAAGTGAAGTCGAATTTGTTTTGGAAAAAAGTAAGTAGCGCACGTTATTCGAGAAGAGAAAAAAAAAGGCGCTTCCCAAGTTAAAAGCTAAGGTCCGCTCAGCAGCGGGAAGCTTATTATTCATTTTTGAAGATTTAATTATTCTCTTTTCTTATTTGAAAATTCTTCTTCTGTTGAAGAATACTGATGGAGATAGAATGTTGAAGATTCGATCTGAAGGAGAAGACTCCTAATGCTAATTCTGAGCATATGATAAAAGATTTTTCAAAACCGAATCCTGTGCTTCCAAGGTACAAGAAACTAAAATCTCCACAAAGGATAATCCAATTAAAGAAGATTGGAGGACATGAGAGGTTCTATCCATTGGATTAAAGCTGTCACTCTAATTAATTTATATTATGGTTTTCTCTACTCTCTCAGGGATCGGCCAACTGGCTGGCTAGCTCATCGATTGATCCCCATCTAAATATAAGATTCATGAGATCAATGCTTCAATTTAAGGTAGACACCTTGGACCCATTTAAATTTTGTAACTTATAGCCATTTGTATAAAGCTAACTTGGAATCCATACCTTGACGATATGATTCTGTGGTTCATGAACTGTCCAATGGATCAACAAATGAAGAACAAAACAGGGGATGGATCTTAAGATGCTGCGAGGGTCGATGGGCAGATTGGCATGCGTCACATCCATAAAAAGGCTAACTTGAATTAGGGCTTCAACTCTTTATGAATTAGGACCTCAAATGCTAAGTAGGTGAACTATTGCTAGAGTATGGTACGATTAAACTTACTAAGGTTAATATCCTTAATACAAAAAATTAGGTGTATCAAAATCGGGACATAGGCTATTGGCCAAGTTTTGTGTTTCAGTGGCAAAATAAATCAAACGCTTCTTCTTCATTGCACAATATCTCAAATAGTCGAATATTAGAGAGTTGTGCTTGGTTTATTCTGTCCTTTAACCCAAACAAGAGTGCATCTTTGTACTTGCTACCTTAAGTAATTTTAACCTTTTTCTTTTTCATATTAAAAAAAATAAAAATTAGTACCTCAAATAAAAGCAGTATAAACTTTTCTCTTCTTGTGCACTCATTCGAAGCTTCCTGAATGGTTTCTGTAGTCATTTTCTCAGAATTTAGGTAATGTTTCATATTAAGACCATGAGATGTTGGCTTTTGCTTAGTTTTATGCAATATCCATGATGCAGCTATAGTTTTAATTTTTGGTAATGTTAGAGTTAATCATCATACTCGTTCTTTTCCCAGACAATATTTTTCCTAGGGAAATAAATTTTACTTTACATAATAATATATGTATTTATCTTACAAATTAACTCACAATGGAGACATCACATAAAATTTGAATGACATGGGCAAAGCCTTTTCTTATATTTAAATTATATGCAACAACACTCTCTAAGGATGTAGTTAGGTGCGCATAAGCTAACCCCGGCGAACCGCATTTCTGTAAAAAAAAATGAAAATCTTATTAATTTTATAGAACATTCATGCTATTAATGCTTTTACTTTCCATACTCATCTCCAACAACCAAATATTTGAATAGATCAAGTAATCAAGATACTAATTTCAACAAAGGGATGCGCCTATAAGTGCAAGTTTGGCCTCAATTGCTTGAACCAACTTCAGCCCGCTGTGAACCCAAATTGGTTTGGTTCCAAAATCCTAGCGCTCATGGCAGGTCAAGGCTGGCCTTGGACTAGGACTAAGGACAGGTTAGAGTTGAGAGTGACCTATCCCAACTCACCCTACCACCATGTGGGGTAATTTTGGTAAATTGCAACATCTATCATATTGATAATGGAATCTACAAACCACTTCTGTAACCTTGATTTTTTTTTTTTTTTCTCCTTTCCTTTCACTTGAAAACTTCAAAATAAATTAATTATTTTTAATGATGATCGGGTACGAGATAAACATATTAAATATAAAATATGTAATCAATCATATATCTTATTAGGAATAATGGACATGTAAAAACTTACCCATTCGGTTTCCTCCAACATCTCATTTAACGGTTAGCTTTGAAAGCTAACCTTTGCATTAAATTTCTTTTTGGTATTTTTCTAAACATTCTACTGCTCTAGTTTTTTACAATGAAAAATATTTACATACTTGAAGAAGACTATAAATCATTTTTCTTTCCAAATATTTGCATAACTTATAATTTAACTCATCATGCAAAAAATGATTATAAAAGTGAAAACATAAAGCGTGTGATATTAGAATATTACTGGCTAGCTATCATGAATTCATATTTTATGATTTCATGTATGCTGCAGAAATCTTAATAATAGGTGACTCTTAGTGAAGAGGTAGAGTTTGACTCTCCTTGGTAGTATATGTAATATGTTCCACACTTAATATATATAAAATCATGAATTACATAAAATAAAAAGAAAGAAAAATAAAAGATTGGTAGTATATGTAATATGTTCCACACTTAATATATATAAAATCATGAATTACATAAAATAAAAATAAAGAAAAATAAAAGAAAATCATTTTCACCACTTGTCGATATTGTTAGCGGCATCTCTAATCCGTGTTGATATTGTATCATAATCAATATTGGTTGGGCTTGATCAAGTGATACAATTTACGAATATCTACATTGACACAACATAATGCTAATATATAAATTACATGACTCCCACACTTAAAATTACAAGTTACTCACAATTACATTTTCAGTTCAATGTACGTGTAAGATGACCAAAATACTCTTACTTAAAATGATCCCCCAACTCTTGGAGCTAGAGACTCGAACTGCCACCTTCAAAGGTTACAATCTGAATTTTTCATCTCTATAAAATTCGTTTTAATTTATCAGATCTGCTGCATATTTTGTTCTTCCTCATGATTTGTTGCTGCTGATGTGAGTACGGATTTCCAGAACTCTGATTGTCACTCCACTTATTGGCCACCCCAGTTGAGGTTGTAGAGAAAAATACTAACCACTACCCAGCTTGGTGCGCCAAGGATTTCATCCATCTCCACTGTTTCTCCAAGAAGTTCTGTTTGAAGGTTTTTTTTAATCTCTGAAATTCCTAATGAGAAGCACAATCGGAAAGTAGGTGCTGGATCGCCTGTTCTTTCCTTGTAATGTGCTTTTTGAATGTCTTTTTAAATCTGTGGCTCTTTGTTCAACTGGGTTGTAAGGTGGAGAGGAATTCGTTTGTTAGTATTAGGATTTTGATGTTGTTAAATCTATAGTTCTGGGTTCCATCTGTATGGTTGTACGCTACTGCCTTGCCCAGTCCCTTTTTTTTCTTTTATTTCTTAAAATAGAAGTCTCCCTTCTCCCCTCTGAAAATGTATGATTTGCTGTTCTTGAAATTGGAAGTGTTGAGTAGAGAGAGAGGGGTAGAGCCTAGAGGGTAGAAGATCCCAAGAGTTGGGTGGATCATTTTTTTTTTTTTAGTAGAAGGGTGGATCATTCCAAGTCATTGCAAATGCCAAATGCCAAATGTCAAATGAATTAAGTAACCAATCTAAATACACTGAGCTAAGTAAACTCAGCAATAGATGAGGTGATACCTCTTTTATTTATTTATTTAAAAAACTTATTCATGTGATATATTAAATCAACATGGATAAGTGCATGCACACTGTATTGTAGATGAACATTCTCCATTAGCATTTGGTCCATAAATGGTTGAGCATACGCCTTTGCATTTCACATCAGTGCATGGTTGCAGTATGCGTTGGTCAGTGCAAGTAGCAGCATCCACTGATACCAACCAATCACCTACAATTGTTGAAGAAAATAACCAAACTCATCAATACTTCAAATTTATACTCAATAATAATAATAATAATAATAAATTGTTTAGGGATTTTATGCAACTACTGTAATTAACAAGCTTAGAGTAACCAACGGGGTTGGTCCAAGTGGTAAGCAGCTTGGTCCGCTTAAGCAAGGTTCCAGTATCGAAACCTTGTGGATGTAAAAAATCCCCGCTGGGAGACTCACCCACCACAGCCAGGTGTGCGACGCGGGTCAAACACCGGTTTATAAACCGAGGTTGGCAAACAAAAAAAAATAATAATAAAAGAAATAGAACTTACCAGCTGTAACAAAAAGAAGAATGAAACAGACAACAATGGCACTAGTTTTCACCATATTGATGTTTCCTTTGATACACTTGAATAGTTTGATGAAAATTGGACTTGAAGTCTAACATTTTTATAGTGAAGTCTATCATTTCTATAGGCTGCCAAAGGGAAAAAAATCAAAAGAGGTTCAAGATATTTAGATTTTAAGAACTTGAATGCTCCATTAATTAATAAATTAATTGATGAGGAAAAATATTAAGTGCTCGAGATATTAAGATTGAGCCTCAATTCTCTACCTATTAGAGTAGAGGCTTGTGCTCCCTTTATGTTTCTTCATCACATATAAGGATGTGATCCCACTTTTGATGGTCACCTCCTAATATATGGCCTAGAGGTGTGAGGGAGCAAAAAACTCTACCCTGTCAGGTAGAGGATTCGGATTCATTAAGATTATATAAACTTAAATGGTATATTAATTAATAGGATTCGGATTCATTTAGATTATATGAACTTGAATGGCTTGTTTGGTTATATGAATCCAGAGATTTGATTCATAAATGCGAGATTTATTCTCTTTTGGAATGAATCCAAAGATTTATTCCTGTTTGGCTGTGAAAATCCCTAGATTCATGAAATCTGTACATTAAAAAGGTAAATCTGTAGATTTATGGGATGATATGGGGTGACAGATTTCACACTTACTATAAAAGAGCTAAACAATTGTGCATTCACAAAAATTATGTCGACCAATTAGTTTTTCAGGGATGAATCCAAGATTTAAGTTAACCAAACAATTACTTTTATGAACTATGACTCCATAGATTTCAAATTTAGATATTTGAAATCTCTAGACTCATGAACTTGAATGGCATGTTAAATTAATATATCAAAACCCCAAAATTTTACCAAATTTCTTTAGGGTCTGTTTGGTTACATGAGTCTAGAGATTTCAAATATCTAGAAATTTCAAATCTATAGATTTCAAATCTAGAGTCATAATTCACAAAATAACTGTTTGGTTGTGGAATAAAATCTTTGGATTCATCATAAAAAAATATTTGGTTGACGTGATTTTTGTGAATGCACAAATGTGTAGTGTTTTTATAGCCAAAAAATCTCAGATTCACATTTTTAGTGTAAAAAGACAAATCTCTAAATTTCATAAATCTAGAGATCTTCATAACCAACAAGGTATAAATCTATGGATTCATGTAACCAAACAGGCCCTTAAGTTAAGGTTAAATTAATTAAGGGATAATACTATTGCCCTTCTATACTATAGCTTAATTACAATTTTATTTCCTATATTTTTTGAAATTACTAATTTAACCTCCAACTTTGCCTGAAATCATTGTTGCTTCCTTACTGTTAAATTCCATAAGTTAAATGATGACATGACATATTTTATTTTAAAAAAAAAGCTCAAATTAACCCTACGGTTTTATATTATTTATTTACACTTTATATTAAAGTACATTATTAAGTAATTAGGAAAAACTTAAAACTAATTAAACACTTCTTTTCTAGTCAAAATAAATATAGAAAAGAAAAGAAAACTCATTTCCAACTCTTTATATGTAATTTTCAAATTGGTAATAAAAAATAGAAAATTTTAATTTGTTGTGTTATTTTTAATTTTTGTTATTTACTTTCCATTGAATGTTATCAATTTCAAGAAATTTCTACTTTCAATAGATTTTTACTTATTTATTGTCTAATTTGATGTTAACAATTTTAGGAAATTCAGTGTTTTTTATTTTAAATCCAAAATGATAAAAATATACTTGTAAAATTATTTCATATGATTTTTTTTCTTCTTCTAAATGAAGATAATATTATCTTTGGCCTTTTTAATTATAAAAAGGCAAAATAGACATTAAACATTCAATCATAACAGTCGCTTAACACTGTTAGAATTGAGGGGGGCAACAATAATTTCATTGAGCAGGAATCTTTTAGTAATAAAGTTATAATACAAGGAGACAATAGTAATTATCCCTAAATTAATTACTTAATACACCATTCAAATTCATATAATCTTAATGAATCTAGATCCTCTACTTATCAAGGTAGAGTTCTATGCTCCCCTTACAACTATAGACCACGTATTAGGAAGGGGTCCACCAAAGTGGGATCCTCTCCTAATATGTGACAAATAGGTGAGTGGGGAACCCAAGCCTCTACTTTGACAATTAGAGGATCGAGATTCAATCTTAATTTTATTTTTGGTAGAAGAGATTCAATCTTAATTATCTAGTGCTTTTAATATATTTCTACATCAGTTAGTTGATTAATTAATGTAGCATTCAAGTTCCTAAAATCTAGATATTTTGAATTTCTTTTTGATTTCTTTCCTTCGCGAGCCTATAAAAATGATAGACTTTAGGTCCAATTCTCATCGAACCATTCAAGTATATCAAAGAATACATCAGTATAGTGAAAATTGTTGATGGTCAGGGTTTAAACAGAAAGTTGCTTAAAGTATTACACCCTAAGTATTTAACTTAGAATATTGAGACCATTGCTTCTAGCTAGTATTTATAAATAACATTAGATTCTACGGTTAATTTACCTCTCCCATAAAAGGCCCATTACTTTGTTGGATTATAATAGATCTGATGACTTGTATTAGAATATAAGTTAGGTATAACTCGAATGCCTCAACCAAAAGTTGGGTATGACTCCAATACCTCAACAATTTCCTCCTATGTTCTATATATGGCTCAAGCATTAGTCCCATAAATGTAATGTTCAAACTCAAAATTTAATCATTTATAACTTCCAAAAGAATAATATTCAATTAAATTCAAAAGAGTATTTTAACAAAAAAATCATGAGTTTTAAAATAGATCCAAACCCAAAACAAAAAATAAAGGATCTTCATAAATTAATTATTCAATTTGTATTGAGAAAAATTAATAGTTCCTTGTAGCCTCAAACAATTTTACTCATCAAGCTCTAAATTAAGGTGCTTTCCTCTATTTTCGTTGTCTCCTGGAAATTGTGAATTATGAATTTCATAAGATTATGAATCCTACCATTTCGACAGTGCATACGAGTATCTAATTCTACCAAAAGAACTTTAGAATCCAATTAATGGCTAGAAAAACATATGTATTCTCATCAAGTTTATGTATAAGAACAATATATTAATGATTTCTTTTATAAATAACTATTCTATATTTCTATTTGGAATGTTATTGTTATTATGTTCACCATAGTTATCGGTTGTATCATCCAATTTGGAATAACACACCCTTGAACGAAAGACATATCATCAGGTGTGGAATGATATAAAGAAACAACATCATTGAAATATATAACAATTTCTATATTTCTTATTTGGAATAATAAAGCAATCAAACTTCATACAAATGTTGATATATCATCAATGTGAAATGACTTCACGCACCTCTAAACAACATTATCCTACCAAATTATTTGAAATATATAAAATGTCATGAATGATAGCTATGGCTAGATAAAATTCGAATAATTCAAAATAACATAAAATTGGATTAAGACCTACTTATATGGTCTTTAATCTCATTTCCCCCCACAATTTTTAATGTTCGACTTTTTTCAATTCCTTTGTAAGGGCATTTGTTATATGCATGTAGCTTCTGAGATAAAGAGAACTCCCTACAAACAAAACAAAAAAATTAAAAAAAAAAAAAAAAACTGAGGTTACCTTGAATAAGAAGTTCTTTTACCATAATAATAATAAAAGAAGAAGGAGAAAACTTTAAATTGGAGGCAAATATGACTTCCCATCACCAAAAACACAAAAGGCGCCAAACCTTATAGAATATTTAATGTTAAAGCATTGCCATTGCTATTAGAGGTGTACAATAATATAATAAGAGTTAAAAAAAAAAAATACAAAAGTACATAGCACACACTAGTATCTATTCCCCCCCCCCCCCCCCCCCCCCCCAGCCGATAAAAAGAAATATTTTGCCTCGATTATGAAAAGAAAGAGATAGACTAAAGATGCATAGTATATGATACAAAACCAAACAATGCTAGCTATTTAAGGAAAGATACATCATTTGTTACCCTTGCAGCTAGCATAATTAAAGAAAAAAAGAATTATGTTCACGCAAAGTCATTAGCACTACCTAACCAAGCAATAATCCTTTGCGCCCCAATACATAGAACTTCATAATTATAAAAAGATTTTCCGCTAGTAGTGAACATGTCACGACAATTCCTTACACTCTCATTGTCTCCAGTGTATCCTTTTCCACATTATTCTCATGAGGTATTCTCGCCCATTAATATGTTGTGTATATTTCTCAAGAAAAAATTGTATATTTTGAATTATGTCCATTAAATTGGTCTTTGCACCAATGAAAAAATACGACAAAGTACCAATATGAGTGAGATTTCAATTTCTACAATCACTTAGGATCATAGACATGATAGTCTAAAAAATATAAAGGCTATGAATCATTTTCATGTCCAACCAAATTACAGATTAGTCAATTTTCCTTTCAAACTTTGAAGTCAATTTGACTTTTGAGGCTGTTCCAAAAATGGATAGAATATAGTCACCTTAATTGTTCTTTTAAAGCAGCAGTAATGCACGAAAGACAAAGACGGTTATAAATCAGAAAATCTCAAAAATCTTTACCTTTAAATTAAAATCTACTTTTTTTTTCTAAATTTTGCCCATGGATAAGCCAAGTGGCAAATTCAAGCTGAATCTCCATGCACACATTTATAGCCCTTATTAAATGCTTCCCAGCTTAATCCATGTCTCTTCTTCTAATCTTCTCCTACATATACACCATGAATTATGCAACCTGCTCCAAAGGTTCTTCATCTACTATTTGATTCCTTTTCTTTCGAAGTTATATTGTTCATTTCCTTTCAATATCTTCTAGCTCATGGGTCGTAACAAGCTAAGGATTAGGAAATTAGAAAATATAGTTGATCGTCAAGCATTATTCGCGAAACGAAAGAATATGATCATCAAGAAGGCTAAGGAGTTATGCATTCTGTGTGACATTGATGTTGGAGTAATCATGTTCTCCCCCACCAATGACTTGACGATTTTTTCGAGCAGTAGAACGTAAGTGCAAACAACTAATTAATACATGATATTTTTTTCCTTTCTAAAATGTTTATGTTTTGTGTAGCTTTGAGGACCTAGTGATCCGGTCTTTAACTCAGTCCTATCGTATAAAAGGACCGATGTAAGTCATTATTCTTGGAGACCCACATTCAAGGATTTGAAACAAATTTTTATATCCTTTTATTGGTGATTCAATTATCAATTCTGATCTATTTTCTTGTCCATTTGCAGTGGATTTAAGAATGAAGAGGTAATTAGTATATCAAACCCATGAGTTTTGATCTCATCTGGTGTGATTACCTTGTGTTAAGTGTGTTTCTGGCTCACTAACACATAATTGATATTTTTATTTATTTGCCTCTCTTTTCTGATTGATAAATTGCAGCTTCTCTTGAGCTCCATGATACGTTTGAAATATGAAGCAGAGATAATGGAACTGTTTGCCGAGTTCGTCCCCATCTCTCTTTCTCATAGGAATAATTTTAGGCCTTACTAATTTCAATGAGTTATGTGTTTGGGATCCCTATAATTGTAAATTTTTTGTTATCTTCATTTAGTTTAAAGAATATATGCATGCAATTTTTCAATTTAGGACTGATTAGTGAATTGTGCATGATAAAATGCTTCACTTTTTGCTGGAAAATTTGACTTTAATTAGTTTACATCTTAGGAAGATTAGACGCCATAATAATTTTGGTGAATGATTTTAGTTAACCATAGCTTTCACTCATTTACAAGTGAGCATTATTGATATTTTGAAGTCGTTTTTGCTAATGACACTTTTGTTTCCTCTCTTAATGGATGTGCATTCTCGTACACTTGCTTATATACAAAATGGTGGTTTGAAATACAAATGCAGAAAGGAGGTACACACATGACGTTCATGATATGGCATCTTTGTGATAAATTTATTATTTTGCTTACATGAATGAATTCTCATTTAATTGCTATCTTTCCATCAGAAACTTGAAAAAGAGTTAGAGATGCAAAAGCAACGACTGAATGAGATTCAAGAAACCAACAGGTCAGAAGCATGCATTGTCATCTATAGTTACTACATTATATGTGACGGAGAAAGATTAAAAACTTACAAGGATTGAAGTTCTTCTTCAAAGAATTCTTGTATATACTATAAAGAAACTGAAAGCATCTATTCTCATATGAATAGTTCAGAAATGAATTGTGGTATATGTAGACACGTAATAATATCCATTGGAATTACAAATGTAGGTTGTTCAATCCGTATCGCTACCCTCTTGAATCTATTCATCAAGCTGAAATGAGCGAAAAAGCCATTACAAATGAGTTGATGCGTGTCAAAAAATGGAAGGTGGGTGATACTTAATTTTCTGCTTGATTTTCTTGCTTTTCTGGTTGATGGTTTTCGCTCATCTCACTCCTTAACCTTATGCAGGAAAAGTTGTTAAAAAGCCATGCCTCTTATGAGGCAATGGAAGGCTTTGAGGTAAACAAGGAAAGAAAACGAAAGCTTCTTAGTGTATTCTAGATTTAAATGTTTCTCTTTTCTTATTTGGAAAATCTTCTTCAGTTAAAGAATATTGCTGGAGATAGAATGCTGGAGATTCTGAATGAGATGATTCCTACTCCTAATTCTGAACGAGTGAGTGAAGAATTTTCAGAAACCAAACCCATGCTTCCAAGGTACAAGAAGTTTAATTCTCTAGCTACAAAGGATTATATATACATTACAGAAGATTGTAGGACATGAAGGTTCTATCCATTGGATTTAAGTTATCATTGTTATTAATTCATGTTGTGGTGTTCTATACTTTCTCAGAGATCAATCAATTGGCTCATTGGTGGGTCCGCACCAAAACATAAGCTTCATAACATCAAAGTTTCCATTTAATTAAGGTGGACACCTAGCTAGGACTAATTTAAATTTAGTAACCTCTAGTTTTACATATAAAGCTAACTTGGAATCTATACCTTGACTACAGGATTCTTTTTTTGGTGGACTGTCTAACGCATCAGCAAATGACAAAGAAAACAGGGATGTATCTTCAGCTGCTGCGAGTGATCTCCCATGCCTAACATTCATAAGAGACTTATTTAAATCAGGGCTTCAATTGCTTATGAATGAAGTCCTCAAATAATAACAGTCTTAATTGTTCACAAACCTTTTTTTTTTTTTTTTTTTCTTTTCTTTTCTTGTGAAAACATCTGAAGGTTTCTGTGATGGTGTGTGTTGTCATTTTCTCTGATTTTAATTTGGTGGTGTTTTATATTAATTCAACATATTGGCTTTTGCTTATGCTTTATGCAATATTCATCTATGATTTTGAGATTTATGCAATAGCACAGTTAATCAATACTCATACCACCCTAGACATATTGTCAGGGTCAATTACATATACCATGGGGATTGAGGCGAACCTTGACCTTTACTAAGGTAACCTATTGGAAACATCGTTGAGGAATCTCCAAGAACACTTGAAAGGTTGTTATAATCACAATACTTCGTATCAGAGGTATTTTCTTTAAGTTATTTAGACACCCCAGTTTGTGCAATAGGGGTACTAAATGTGTCTTCACTCCCAAGTTCAATCAACCCAAACCTTTAAGGTTGTACCCCAGAAAGGTTACTTCAGGTGTGATTAGGTTATGTTTATTGCTTAAAAGAATAAGAACAAGGGGAGAGAGAGAGAGGAGACAAGTCCCAAGTCATATAGAATTATTAATATTAATTAATATATAGCTATATAACTATGTTGGGTCACACAGGGTTTAGGCTTAGTTCGCGTCATACATGGGTTCGGCCCTTGACCCTAAAGATATGTTACATAGGTCCTTACTATATATGAACAAGATAATCTGCTCATTTCTGTCCAATGTGGGACTAAAGTTTTCATTATAAAAATTATAAGATAAAAGTATATATTTAAAAGAAAAATCATATACATAAAGTAAAGTTTTAAACATTTTTCAAATACAACCACAAGGCAAGACCAAGGACAGCCACCCCCTCCCATGTGTATATATAATATACACATATGTGTATAAACCTTTCCTCAATGTGACTTCATGGAGGCAAAGTTGGGTAGAGATCCACTGTGGGGGTGGCATAGCATCTTCTCTTCTAGGGGAAATAAGTTCTTAAGGAGGGATTAGGGTGGCAAGTTGCTAATGGCCAAACAGTGAATACCTATTTACGAAAGCACCCCGAAGTACATTAGACATGTCCGCCAATTGATTGATGGAGAAGGAAATTGGAAGAGATCACTAGTTAAAATTTTGTTCCCATGGGAGATAGAAACAAGGATTTTTCAACTCCAACTTACTTTTCTTTCAAGGGAGGATAAGCAAATATGGAAGGAAAGAATTTTTGTATAGAAATAAATTGTGGTAGATTTTAATTAACACAATAATAACTATCGGAATTACAAATGTAGATTGTTCAACCCGTTTCGTTACCCTATTGAATCTTCTCATCAAGCTGAAATGAGCGAGAAAGCCATTACAGAAGAGGTGATGCGTGTGAGACAATGGAAGGTAGATGATACTTAATTTTCTTTTCGGTTTTCATCTTATCTTATTTTTCCTAGCTTTTGGTATTGATGGCTTCCTTCCTCTACCCCCCCTAACTCAACGCATAACTATGCAGGAAAAACTATTAAAAAACCAAACCTCTTATGAAGCAGTGAAAGGCATTGATCAGGCAAATTAACAAGAGAAAAGACAAAAGCTTCTTAGTATGTTCTAGATTTAAGTGTTTCGCTTTTCTTATTGGGAAAATCGATCTTCTTCTGTTAAAGAACATTGATGGAGATAGAATGTTGGATATTCTGAAGGAGATGTTTCCTAATGCTAATTCTAAACAAGTGATTGAAGAATTTTCAGAACCCAATCCTATGCTTCCAAGGCACAGGAAGTTTAATTATTCTCCACAATGAATAACCCATTACAGAAGATTGTAGGAGGACATGAATGGTTCTATCCGTTGGACTTAAGTAGTAAAGTTGTCAAAATTCATGCATGTTGTGGTGTTCTCTACTTTCTCAGGGGATCAACCAATTGGCTCATTGGTGGATCCCCACCAAAACATAAGCTTGAGAAGACCAATGCTTCCATTTAATGTAGACATGCACCTTGGACCTTGTATAAGCTAACCTTGATTCATGGACTGTCTAACGCATCAGCAAATGAGGAACAAAATAGGGATGGATCTTCAGCGGCCTTGAGTGTTCATGGGCAGACTGGCATGCCTATTGTCTATCATTCATCAAAGACTTATTTGAATCAGAGCTTTAAGTCTTCCTGAATGAAGACCTCAAATAATAGCAGCTTGTGTTTTTACACCAACTTTTCTTCTATTGTGAACGCATTTGAAGACTTCTGTGATGGTTTTTTTGCCACTTTCTCCAACATTTGGTAGTAGTTTATATTATGAGCTTAAGATATTGGATTTTGCTTATGTTTTATTCAATATCTATATATGAAGCAGTCATGGCCTTGAAATTTATGCATTAAGGGGCGTCAGAGTCTTCGATGCAGCACCTGCTGTCATGTCAAAGGTCGAGTTTTAATTTTGACCATTCATCTCACAGGTGGTTAAAAGCACAGATCGAAATCTCACAGTGCCGAGGACTGAAGTTGAAGCAATCAATCTCGGCGTCGCATTTGGGGAAGAGAGCATAAAGAAAGTGTCAAATAAGCATGTGAACACAAACCCAAAAACGGCAGAGCCTTTTGACGCTTTGACTTGTGGGACCTTTTCAATTTTATGTTGGCTTTTTGACCTGCTGGACAACGTGAATCGAACCTTCTTGCAGCAAAGCAGCGAGGTGCAAGAATCAAACCGGTATCGGTTGATTCGTACCGATACTAGTGTTAGTTCTTTTCGTTGTTATTTTGTTAAATTAAAAATGAAAAAAATATAATAAAATATTGTATCTGCAGAGCATGGTTCTTGCTTTCTACCTCACACTCCTAATCTTTCAAAACATATCATCATAAAAAATTTGGAGATAGAAAAACCCATTTTCTATAAGAAGAGTCAATGATTTAAGTTTTCTCTCTCCATTCTAAGAGTAAATCAATTTTTGCCATTGCATAATTGCATCTCTAGTCATCTCCCTTTGCCTACATTTGAGATCTTTATTTTTTCATTTCATCTTCTTTCGCCTATTTTTGAGATTTTCTTTTTTAATCTAAACGAAGCTGGGTTTTTTTCCTTTGTGTACAAAGTTGCATTATTTTTTATTGTACTAGTTTATCCCATAATTTGTACCTAAACATTTTGGCGTTGTTGCAATACCGATTGCAACCGTTGTATTAACTCCTAAATCATCAAACACTTAATAGTATTATTTCAAATTTATTACAGATTTTTTTCAATTAACTTCAAATTTTAAATTGATTCCAAGGCTTGGAATCTAATTTTGACGGCCTAGTATAAGTAGAGAAGTTGTTCTGTAGAAAATTGAAAATAAATATTTGAATCCCTCCTTACTCATTTTGCTCTTTAGTAGAGCAATGAAAATAATAAAGATAGAAAAGCTAAAGACGCGGGAGTCAAAATTCAATTCCAATTTGTGGGAAAACCGATTCGTAGCTTCCCCCACAAAAGCCATCGATGCCCATTGCCCAAGACTCAGATACAAGCTCACTTTTCTCACAAAATGGCTTTTTGCCCAAATGAAACGCAACAACAAGGTAAGAGCAAGGAAGCTAGACCACCCCTCCCATGAGAACCAAGTCAAGCTCCCTCGCTTTCTCTGTATATATAAATAGACAATTGGCGACATCTCTCCTCAGTTACAGAACCTGAGGAAACAAGCACAATAATTGCTTCTTATACTTAATTAGTGTTGTAGCAACACCTGTTGGTAGTGTTTTTGCCTACCAGGAAGCTTTAGTTTTCATGTCATGATGGCTCAATTTCTTTACCTCTGCTGGATTCTGGTCATGGCAGAGCTCTTGGTGATGCAATCAATGGCTCGAGAGTACCCATTAGATACAGAACTGAAGCAGTCCAAGGTTGGGAGCGGAAGTACCAGAGGCATCGCGAACCCACCCGCAGAACCACCTGAAATCAGACATTTGATGCTCAGAAGTCATCATCATTCGTCAGACAAATCCATTTGTGGTGGAGTTCTTATAATTGGAGGGCTTGCTATTGTATCCATTGCTGTGGTTTTCAGATATATCCGCCTTACAAGAAACAGGAAAGAAGGACAATAACAGTGGCATTTACCTGGGAAGGTAAAACAAGTTGCAAGAGTGTACACTTGAAGAAACATTCAGGAAGATTCAGAGTTTTCTTTTTGAATATTCCACTCAATTGGTAGTAACAACTTTACAACTTCTTCTCGGGCTCTTTTTGATTGATAGCCTAAGATGGGATCAACTATTAGGGATTGAAATTAAGGTTTAAAGTATCAGTTTTGAATATTGTATCGGTCAGGTGATTAGGTGATTTTAGGAGATACGCAACTTCATATCGAGTATTGCATTGCACTTGTTAATATATTTCGTGCAATCCAATAGAGAGGCATATTAATGTGTAAGGAATCAATTGTATCAAATATGAATACGTATCAAAATTTGCCCAACCTGTCAGTATTTCATCCCTCTACACTCACACAAGGCCTGTGCTGCGCATTAATTGCACAACACCCAAGCAATTTCCCCAATCCCTGCCCTCGTAAAGTCTTGGCATGTGAAATCATTCTAATCAAATCTCAAACTCAGACCGTTAAGGGGTACTTTTGTCAATTCATTATGTCTCCAACGGTCTTCATTCGTTCCCTCCAAATGGCGGCCTTTACATTCTGGTACCGATTCCTATTTCCTGACCATTTTTGTTTTCTCTAAACTGAAGATAAAAGCCTCTCTCTCTCTCTCTCTCTCTCTCTCTCTCTCTCTGTTCGTCTTTCCCTCTTTGTTCTGAAACAGGTTTCTCTATTGTCACAAACATGGCCTTTTCCTGCTCGCGTTGCTGCCAAGCTTCAGTATTCTTGACCATTTCTGTAACTCTTGCCATTGTTGCAATCTGTACGTCATTCCACTCGAAACCCAAAACCCAAGTCTTGTCATCTCCAGAATCAGACTCGCGCAACATAGGACGCTCTCTGCATTTGTACGCTTCTCAAGCTCTACGGAGATCTGGTTTCAAGGCAATGGCTACCTTCCTTGAGACCTCTCCTTTATCATTCGTTTCATGTTCAGAATTGACCATATTCGCCATCCAAGATCCACCCATCTCTAACATTTCTCTCCCTCCATTTCTGACGAGAGAACTCCTCCGCTACCATACTTCTCCTAACAAGATTTTCATGGAAGATCTTCTCAAGAAACCTCAAGGTAGTTGTGTCTCGACTCTTCTTCCTGGAAAGCAACTTGCAATCACAAAAGTTAATGCTGCAGAAGGAAAGATCGAAGTGAACCGGGTCTTGATCACTCATCCAGATATTTTCGTCCAAGGTCCCTTAACGATTCATGGAGTTCTTGGACCGTTCGTTCAGTTTGCCCCAGAGGACATTGAGCAGGAAAGAAGTCCTATCGATCCAAACAACTGCAATTCGAACTCAACTCTGGTTGCAGATATACCTCAATTCACAAAACGCGTGCCTTGGGAACGGATTATCAGATCGCTGGGTGTCAACGAATTTGTTTCTTTTGCGATCGGACTTCAATCAGTTCTTGATAGGATTCTTCAAATGTACAGTAGTGGTTTGTGTTCAGTGACACTCTTCGCTCCCCCGGAATTGATTTATGTTGCATTGCCTTTGCCGTTGCTGGAAAAGATTGTGAAGTTTCATATTTCACCTCAGCTATTCACGTACAGGGAACTGGCTTCCCTACCTGAGAAAGCGTCCCTGAGGACATTGATTCCCGGCCAAGATCTTGAAATTACAAAGGGTATTGGCTTCACAGGGATTTTGGCCATTAACGATGTGGAAATCACAGAGCCAGATCTTTTCTCATCAAAAGGGTTTGTAATCCATGGGATTTCTAGAGCTTTCGAGATGGCAAAGATGCCGGGCATTTATTGTTAGATCAGTTGCAGCAGGGGCTCAGCTAATCAACTTAGCTAAGCCGTTACGAGTTCTGGGAATTCTCTTTCCCTTTCTCTTTCTTCCCTTTCAGCTAATCAAGTTAGTCTAGATTCACATTTCATTTTGGGGTAGAAGGAATTCTGTTCCGACTGAAAATTGTAGAGTACTGCAAGTTTACATAGAAGAATTTGAATTTTTGAGATTTTTATGTGGAACCCATTGCAGTGAAACATGGAAGATGCATTCTTCTTCTGTTGCCTCGGATTCCAATTTCAACTGGGTCCTCCACTGTGGAATTCGATCAAATGGAATTGATTTTCAGTCCAGAAACGAAAAAGTTATGGAAAAGTGAATTGCCTGTACAAGGAAAATGGGGACAAAACAGGCTGAGTGTGCCTTACAGCTACACACAGATCCTCGAATGCTGCCAAAGGCTATAGACACCAGAGGTGCTAAAGCTTTGCTCCCATGGGAGTAAGGCTGTCAGCTTGTGTTTGAAGAATTTTTAATAACCTAACAGATACGGAGAGAACCATTAAAGAAGAATTGACTGTGTGATACTTGGTGTTCAGATTAATTAACAATTCAGATTGAAGCAGTGATCTCTCTTCAGAAAAACTTTCCATATATATAATAATTGGGTACGGGGCTCAACTTTCCATATATTTATAAGAACTGGGTACAGAGCTTTGTTTTTTGGGGCAGCTGGGTTCAGAGCTCAACCATTACTAAAATGTTAATGATACTTTCCAATGGAGACTGACATGAAAGAAAAAGAAAAAAAAAAACAAAACAAAAACCCAGCCAAGCAATGAACCAACCAATCCACCAACCAGAGGAAAAAAATCAAGAAGTCCAGGCTAAGAGAAAGATTCCATCACTAGCTAATTGCCTAGCTGTGTAATACCTACAAATCAAAATGCATGAAAAACCCAAAATATCTAATCTTTCACTTCTCTTCCACACAGAATTGTCTCCACTCTTCAATCTATCTAGGTTAGACTTGTTCATGGTTAAATCAAAAAATTGGAATCTAATCCGAAGTGAGAACCAACAAAATTACTCGCTTTCATCCTTCCATTGTATATATGTACTTGCAACACAAACAAAACATACAAACAGAACTCCAAACCCTAATCCCCAAACATGCACTTTTTACAACCCTAGCAAGCAACTCGTGGCAAGAGAGAAAGGAAAAGAAAGGGGAAGGGAGCAGCCTCACGGAAACGGTTCAATTTTCAGTCAGTTTCATCTTTGGGTGTCAAATCCCTTCTGCTTCCGGCCATCAGAAACGCCTGCAAAGCATCGGTTTATTTTAAGTTTAATTTTATAATGCTCTTGAAATAATAAAATTCTCACTTAATGAGAAAAGTAAATCAGTTTCTAAATTAATTCAGACCACAAATGTACTTCTGTTTTTTTTAAAGAAAAGAAGGGTTCCAGAAATGCTTTCAGTATCCAAGAACTGAAACCATTTTCAGCACCAGTAATGATGCAGGGAAATCATTAATTCCGACACGAAAGGGATGAACGCATAAAAATTCCCCATTAAACAAGCAACAATCGTTTTAAAAATTAATTTTTTTTGAGAAAAACAAAAACATAGAATAAGAAAAATCTTCATGAATCATGAGGATTGCTTAGATCGAGGGGAATTAAAGAAGAACCTGATCTGGAATTCAGTGACGCATGCGGTTTTGTTTCGCAATTAGGCGGATCATCGAAGAGAGAAAGGGAAAGCTGCTTATGAGCAACTCCGATGTCGAAGAGAATGACACCCGATGATGGATCGTCAACAACGATTCCTTTAACAGGCAACCACAGAAATAGTTCTTTCTGTGAGAGACCTTCAAGCCCAGCAAGCGCTCCATAGCTAAGATTACCCTTTATGACACTCTCAAAGTAGACTCTGTCTTCATATTTCGCCAAACAAGGCTGGTCTAGAAACACTTCCAAAAGCCCGTTCTCGTGTAACTTATACGATTTTACAGCCTTAGGAAGAAGACCGGCAGGTAAACCATTGCTTCGGAGAAGATCGTGAATCGGATCGCAGTTTGCAAAAGGAAGAACAACGACTATCACAAACCCTAAAATCCACATAAACACCGCGAGACGACTCTGCTGTAAAGCCATGGCCTTCAAACAGAAAAGGAGGGAGAAGGAGAAGAAGAAGGGGGTTTTTCAGAGGTTCTAACCTAAAGAAGCTTGGAGCCATTGAAGAATGCTGTAATTATAAAGCTTCATTGAGTGATGACGACTCCCCACATGTGAAATTACCTAATACCCATCTCTACTATGTCAATTGACAAAGTTAGCCTTATAGAGGAT
Source organism: Hakea prostrata (assembly GCF_041222555.1). Taxonomy (NCBI): domain Eukaryota; kingdom Viridiplantae; phylum Streptophyta; class Magnoliopsida; order Proteales; family Proteaceae; genus Hakea; species Hakea prostrata. The sequence goes on from NC_142608.1 coordinate 7,518,351, forward strand.
ATTACTGCGCAAGCGTGAAGGAATCACGGAAATAGATATTGTTTTACGTTATTTAATTAATGGGTTAGTTTGGTAATTTGAGGAATTGAACGAAAGGGTTCGGATTGAATTTGAGGGACAATGGAGAGTTTGAAACGGTTTGAAGGATCATAAAGTAAGTCGACAGCCTAACTGAGAACGCTAAGATTTTATTCTACTTACGCCCTACATGAGAAACGCTTACTTTGAATGGTAAGCGTGACTCACACACATGGACAGACATCCACATTGGGGGACCTCGCTTCAGAATTGTCATGCAAAATACTTGGATCTTTCGAAGTGAAATCTCGGCTGAAATTTTGATCTCGACTATTGAAATTCAACGGTCGAGATTGAAATCTCAATTGAGATTTTGATCTCAACCATTAAAATTCAAGGGTTGAGATTGAAATCTCGATTGATCATCATGCGCATGACTGAAGCAATTTTACACAAAAACAAAGAAGAAGAAAAAAAGAAGAAGCACCAGTGTAGCACGTCTCTCCTATCTGTCCTAGTGAGGCCTGTGGTGCTTTAGAGTGTTTGACTAGGCAGTGGAAATCACGATGTTTTCATTTCTTATTTTCGAAACTCACGGGATGGATCCGCTCCCCTCATCGAAGAGACAAATGTGTTTTTTTTTACGTTTCTCAATCACATAGTACGAGTGAAACTCACGTTTAAAAGTTGACAATATAGATCAGGAGAAGTCCCAGGTGGATTTCATCTCTATTGTATAGTTTAAAAACGTTAAGAGTGCACATTGTTCTTTGATCGAAATTTGAAACCCGTATCCTTTGCCGGTCAATCGAAATGACATGGTTGGTTTTGTTTGCCTTGCTTTCTTTGAGGCTAGAATGGTAATTTAAATATTCATCGTTACATATGAAGGTTAACCAATTTTTCTATTATTTTTCTAGGTTTAGGTTTGTTATTGTATTCTCTCTTCTTCTTTTATATTTTATTTGGAGAAAATAAAAGGGTATTATGGAGATTGCATAGCATAGGTTAAACAGTGTTTTGTTTTGGGACTTCCAAGAATGATGATCATTGTCACCAGCATTATCATTTCATGCTTGTTTAAAACGCGTGTTTTTGGTATCCTTTTGAAGTTGATTGAACGTAAAGAGAGGAAGGTATGGCCTATGGGAAAGAGAGTCTAGGATATATGTTTTAATTCTTTAGGTGGCAATCACTTTTTATCTTTCTCATAGATTTTTTAATGTTTCTCTCATGACATTTCGTACATGGAATTGATTGAGATGCCACGCGTTTTGTCTATTAAATGGCCTACCTCGTTAAGCTTTCATAACATGGAATCGGATCTCTTTCTGTAATCGGTTCAGAATCCGAGTCAAACCAGTTTTAGGGTTGTCTTCGTGCATCATTTCTAGGGTTTAAAGCTCGAAACCCATTTAAATTGAGTTAGAATGAAATCGGATCGGAAACAACTAGACTCAGTCATGATTCCGGTTCCAAGTTTAATAATCTTCAAGCATGGAGCTTCGTGGTCTTGAAACTCGTGAGCTATGATGAGTTTTGACTCAACTCATTCCTCTTGATTTGATTGATTTGATTAACTTGATATCGTATTTTGGGTAATATGTTTGTTGAGGTAGATTTCATAAATGTGGGGATTTTGTTTAGGGTATAACATGGACCGTTAGATTGAAATTTCGGTCAAGATTTTAAATAGTTATGTTTAATTGTTCAACGCATTAATGATTTTAAATTGAAATAAAATCCCTAGTGTGATTCTTTCCGTCAAGCATTTGCTTTACAATATATATAAAAAATTTACCCGTTTTACTGGATTCAATAATATCACCTGGATTCAATAATATGTGATACGGAAGTTTCAAACCTAACCACGTAGGACCCGAACGGGTTCCTCATATCCGGTTAGCACTCGTCTCTTTGACCATCGGATTATACCCGAATGGGGCTTCACATGTTATCGGGATATAGCCGACTAAGTTGACCAAGGCACAATGAACGCTCAACTAATATGGTAACCTTTCTCTCTTAAGAAAGTCAACTCCACCGACGATTGCACGGGGCTAATAGCACGAAGGCGTGATCTCAAGAGATATGACAACCCCTGTCGGATAGACTTACCAAATGCATATAAGGTAAGTTAATCAATATAAGATGGGAGACATACCTCTCTAGTAAGCATCCAATACACTTTAAGTATAATCTTATGTAGCTTTAGCACGAGACCTCACTCTATTCATTGTCTGACTTTGCCATCGGAGGTGGCTACCCGGCATACAAGCCGGCCCGCATCTAACCTTTTTTGCAGGGCTCATCGACTCGGATATGAGAGGAGGTTCAGTCGGATCCAGAAGTATAATTGATACGCATCAATATGCTTTTATGCTTATAAACTCACATGAGATAGGGGGATCTACAATTTACGAGTCTCGCTGTGTCAAGTCAAATAGTATGGAACTCACATTTCTATGAGTATGACAGAACATGGGAGCACGGATAGCTTGGGAATCAAAGATCTAAAGTTTTTACAACCCCTTTTCCTATTATATATAATTAAGAAAGTGATTTATTTTTAAATATTTATAGTGTATTTTATGAAGAAAAAAAAATTCTTTCAAAATGTGATAGAAGAATGTTTTCTTAAAAAAAAAAATTTATCCACGTATCTAAGTAAAAATCCCAACTCAAAATTTCACCATCCATCTTAATACAGTTTTGTGTCATTTTATATTTATACCATGGTAATGTCAATTCTATTTGAATATGTTATTTCTGTCACAATATTCCCTAATGAAATGAAATGTTGTATTCCAACCTCTTAGCATTTTCTAGTGCAGTTCTTCCGTCCAGCTCATGTTCTCATTGTCTTGGTTGACTTTCTTTACAAATCCTTATTTTATCAAATTGAGTGGTTTTGTATTTATAAAAAAAATCTGATGTCAATAATGTTAAAATTTATATTCCCACACTTTATCAAATAGCTCACACTCTTCTCCTTTATATTTTCTCTAATTGATTTATATGAAGTGATAGAATCCCATTAAATTGTTGAATTTGAAATTGAAAAATGCATTTATTAGAAAGATATTGCTGCAAGCTGCAAGTTGATCTTGAATGGTTGACAAATTAGAACGCCTTGAGAATTGAATATTTAATCGGTTTTTAAAGCATCTTAGACCATATAATATTGTTACAAAATTCTTAATAATGTATTGTTACAACAAACACTAACAAATAACGAATCGAAAAATTTAACATGGTTCGTACACTGATATAGCATGTTATGTCTAACGATGAAGAGGAAGAGTTTTTTACTGCATAAAAGAAGAATAGAAGGAAATCTTACAATCAATCACTAAAAATGACATAACAAGAACTCTCACTCAAAAATCTAATTGAAAATATCTCTCAATAATGTGGTAGGCAAACCCATTGGGTTTGGTCAAATCGTACCATAGGAGTTTTGCCCCCCGACACCCCTTCCATAGACCTAGATCAATGGTGGGCTATGAGCTGATAGTAGACCTGTAAATGGATAGCCAAAATCCGCCCCTGAATTCGCATTCATATTTGTTTAAGAGTGTTTGTATTCAAAAATATTTTTATCGAAAAATATCCCCAATCCATCCATTAAGAAACTGGATTTAGATTCGAATAATTACTTATTAGATCGAATAATGTCTAGACAAAAATTATCCAAATAGAATAAAATATTTTAAACATTTTTTCTATGAAAATGAATGATAATTGGATTAGACGGTAATCGGATAATTGGAAATAAAAAATTATTAGATTAGAGTAAAGTATTAAACTTTTCTCAAAAAAAGGACTGATAATCGGATTCGAAAACAGGTAATTAGTAACTGCAAAATTGTAAATCGAAAAAAGAAGAAGAAGAAGAAGAAGAAGAAGAAGAAGAAGAAGAAGAAGAAGAAGAAGAAGAAAGACAATCACCAATCAATAATCGGATAGTTTATGAGATTGAATTATTATTGGATATTGGATAAAATTCTAGATTTGAATTTGGATGTCTTCTCTAAATTTCTACCGAATTCAGATAGCGATTTTGTTATTTAGTCTGTATCCGAGCCAAATTCGATCTTATTACAGGTTTAGCTAATAGAGGTAAGCCCTCCACTTCTACTACAAGTGTTTGAAATTGGATTATTAAAGTTATCTATCGGAATATATTGATGCAGGACCATCTTCTAAATCTGGCCCAAGAATTCTGTATGTATATTTGCTTAATTAATTGTCAAAACAAAACAGTTTTTAGTTAAGAAGGGGAGACAAACCCTCCCGAAACACAGAACGGGGCTGGTTGGAGAGAGAGAGAAAAAAAAAAGGAAAGATTAAATAGTGGATTCTTGCGAGTTCACAAGGAGAAAGGAATCTTGAAAATGGGTTTGCCCAGAAAATCTTCCGTGACAAAACCAGTTGTGGATCACTTTGCTGAAGAGAATCCGGGATTGTGTATCACGGATGGCATGCCAGACAGCTATAATGAAGGACATGCTCAGACAAAAATGACAAGTGGAGGACAACAGAGCTGATGCAGAATTGCAGCATCAAATCCAACGTTGTACAGAACTCCAATAAAACGTACTTCATTCATTCAAGTAGCTAGTACTGTAGTTGATGATGCCTGCGTTGAGTATTGATAAAGCCTTGACATCTGTCTCCATGGTCTTTCCAAAAGGACAACACAGAGTGAACACTGAAGAGGTTGCATTGATGGAGTTACAGAGTCATAGCATAAATTTATACATCATAAAATGAAAATCAATGGATTCTCATGGAAAAATTAACAAAGAAAGATTGCGAGAGAAGAAAAATGGAGGCCCTCCACTGGCAATTATAAAGTAAAGAGTATCATTATTTTCAATTTTTTTTTCTTGGGTTTGGCTCCACTTGTGGGAAAGGTAGCTGGAAGAATTATTTATATGTATTAATAAAAAATTATGTATAATAATTCGAAGGAGTTGTTTTAGTTGACAAACATCAACATCTTATAGTATAAGATTAAGAGTTTGATTCTTTTGGGGTCAAAGTAAAATCTTGGGTTATCAAAAAAAAAAAAAAAATGTAAACCTCGGTATATAAAATAGTTCTATCATCTTCTTATATAAATTATTAATTACAAAATAGTTCTCTAAAGGACTATAGATGCTTGTTGCCCTAGAAAAAAATAAGCATAAAATGCTGTCACGATTTTAGTATAAGGTATCAAAACAAGTATCGTCAATGTAAAAATTGATGCTACCACGGATGGATTTGGCATTGATGAGTATTAAACATATTTTTCATTGCTACTCTTAATTAAAAGATGAATTTCTGGGCTTTATTATCCTTTATTTGTACTCTACAATTGATACCCTATATCTATTAAGTCCAAAAAATACTTATTGTGACACCAAATTACCAGTACTTGAATCCATGAGTACTACATGCGAGCATTAATTGAAGCATGCACAATTGCATATAATGAGATCGATGGATGCACTTGTGGCATAGCGGTGACAGTCTTCTATGCAAGAAGCAGTGTCCAAACTCCTGCACCTCTGGGGCTTCTACAGTCTACACCTTCCTCCTCCCTTCCCATCCCATGGCCTATCGGCCCCAGTCCTTACATTGATTTGACGACGAAAAAAGAAAGAAATTGTATCTGATGAGTGAACAGCCTTGTTAATCCTACTTCTGAAACAATGTAAGTTGCTTCTTGGAACACTAAGGAATGAAACTGAACTTAGAAGGGTTTTTCTTCCAAGAACAATGATAATGATGAAATGGTACCTGAAGGTTAATCTCTATTACACGTTGCAGCCGCTCTTTTGTAACACTGCAGGGAGCCTGTGCTGTCGAAGGAAGAAAGGAAAAGAAGCGTGAAGTGGCTCTAGCACTTCTACCATTAGGTTTTCAGCACTTCCAGAACTCAAAAGGACTGGTTATAATAAGAGCATTGGCGAGGATGGAAGCAGCGGAAAGCATCTTCTCCAGTTGGTCCAGGTATATATATATATATATATATATATATATATTGTTGAAATAATTAGCTAACACCACCTAGCTTAAGGACTGCCCCAGATGTATTATATATAAATGCCAAAACTATAGTTCGGAGGATTAAAGAGTGGAGTAGACTTTTGGTGGGGGCAGATAAAGAAGAAAGGAACTCTTTTTATGATAAAGAATGAAGAAAGGAAGCTGCATTATCTTTCTTGGGAGCTGCTACATTTGTTATGTGGTCTTCGTTTATCAGATTCAAACAAACCATGCTGGTGCTGGAATCTCATGCTATGCTCGATTTCTTACTACGCTCAGCTCTTTAAAGCAAGTTATTTCCTATTGATGCTTGACTCACAGCAATTTGAATCGCAAGTGGGTCCAGGGTGCTGGCAAAGCATTCTCCATGGAAGGAAAGTCACTCAAGCATGAAGCCTTGTGGGTCATTGGAGAATGAAGAAAGTTTATCCACCTTTGCCCGCTCTTAAAATTCAAATTGTGATAGTGATTGGAAGATCAAACAATGACGTCATAGAGAACATAAGATACATATTTATAGATTTCAGCCCTTTGCTTTCATCACAGACTTCACTAATTGGGTCATTTCGGTTATCTGCCAAAATATTTTAATATAGGTCCATTTTCATAAAATAATGGAAAAAAGTATGTTCCTTGGCATAAGAATTGGTGTGTTCAATAATCCACAAAAAATGTATTTAAGCTACCTAACACTTTCAACATTCATACAAATATCATTTATAAATATCATGCATATCTCATTTATAAATATCATGCATCAAGTAAATATCTATTCAAAACTTCTTAACTCTAGATGCAAACTTCATTTACAAATACCAAAACCCTCTTTTAAGTATCATATGAATGTGCGGAGCCACTAATAACAATGAAGTTATTAACTTTGTGAGCAGTTAGTCTGAGACATCGGAGAAAAATAACAATATATTTTCCATTTATGTGGATAAGCTTTTGATTATTGTTATTTGATTTTGTTTGAGAGCAATGCTGCTTCCAGCACTCAAAGGCCTAGATATATTTTGGAATCTAGAGCAAATATGGACTGTTGAGTGAAGTGTTCATTCAACGATCCAGATTTGATCTTCACGCCAAAATGCATTTGGACCGTGCGCTGTTGGGAGCGACGCTTCTCCCAAGCACGATCCATTGTTATAATTCAGCTTTTATAGTTTTGGAGGACAGAGTATTGAGTAGCAAAAGAAAATATCAAGTTTCAATCATTGGTAAGACTGTAAGAGTATAGTAGTCTTTCTTTCATAGTAGTATAATCTTAATCGGTCGTCACTCGAGTGGGTTTACAAGAGATATAGGCGTTACAGGAACCATAAATAAAATAAAGAGTTCAAATGAAAGGGAGGAACACATAAATACAATAATTAAGGTAAAGATTGAAACATGAGACTTTATAAGTGACTTTGAAGATCAAAATCAAGAGTTGCATCGAACATCGACACTGGGAGATGCTAGAAGAAATTGCACAGAGTGGTTTGGGTCGTCTAACACAGATGCGAAAATTAATTGGGTGTAAAGCAGTTGATGAAGATACTCTAGTTGGTCAATGATGGATAAAATTATCATTAGAGGGGTTTATACTTTATAAATACAGACATTACCAGAAATTTCTCATTCATCAGAACTGATTATACAACCATCAATTATTGCCCATATTAACTCTCTTTCATCGTGGAGGAAAACCTTGTTTGATAATTAAACTTTCATTTAAACCCAAATCTCTATAATTATAACATTTAAGTCTCACAATTATTGCTATTTACTAGTTGAAAAATATTATATTATATTATGCTATTCGGCGCTTTTTTCTTATTTCTATCAATATTTTAACCAATTTGACGCGCACTTATAAAATTTAAATGCTCTCAAGTTGAGCTTGATCACCATGAGGAACAAGAAAATACTAGTAATTGAAATTAGACTTGGATACTTAACTAGTTGAGCCATCAATTTGGTCATTTCAAGTTTCTTCTCTACCTTTTAATATATTCAAATCACTTGTCATCGTATGAAGGGCTGCTCCAACATTTCCAATAGTTCGAATAAATTGTTGGTTTTTATCTAGAATTGAAAAAAGAAAAAGAAAGATCGGTTGTCTTTTAGCTTGTTCAATTGGACCAATTCATTGTACTTCTCCTTTGTATGGAGAGCTGGTTTAGGGTTGCATTACTTGATAAGAGAAGTTGTTCCTCTTTTAACTATTTTTTCCATGTCCAAATTTTGTTAGTGTGGCCCGATTTAGTACGGTTACTGTCTGGGACGGAAATGGCCCAAAACCAAATTAGACCGAATATTAAATAAGTCATAGAAGGTCTAACCTTTTTAGACTGATAGGCCCGAGGACCAGCCCATCCTGACCAATTGACACTCCTATCTAATAGTCAAGGAACAGAATTTGTCCAATTGATCCTTCCCGCAATGGACGTGGCCTTCCAGGCTAGGTGATTAGTGACATCGTTACCAACCTTGAAAAATGTTTTGAATCTCCCTAATATCAAGAAGAGCTTCACTGATCACCGAGAGAGGATTCCTCTTAGCCGAGGATTTCTACCAGGTCTAAGCAATCTATCTCCTCCACGCCAGATCCTCAGCAATGGCATACTCAAGCCCTTCCCCTAGAGCCATACTTTCCCCCCAAAATCACTGAATCAAATTTTTGTGGGTCTGAAAAAAACCGTAGCCAAAATGGGAGTCCGGATCAGCGACCCCCGACGGGGAGCACAGAGTGCTCTCCGACGCTTCTTGACCACAAAAACCAGTGGGGCCCACGGTAAATACTTTTTGGAAAAAATAAAAAAATAAAAACTTTTGCACCAGTAGGACCCACTGGTTTCTGTGGTCAGAAAACCATGGGAGAGCACTCTGTGCTCCCTCGATGGAGAGAAGATCCAGATTCCCAAAATGGACCCATTATGAACCCGAAGGATAAAACCCACACCCGAACCATCCTTCTCGAGACTAGCATCCGTGTTAATCTTTACATACAGTATGGTGAGTTGGGTGGAATCAGGGATGGGCAAGACTTGTTGCTGCACAAGAGGTATCTCTGAAACCCTCTCTTGGGCATTTGCTGTTTTAAAAATTCTCCATTCTTTTAGGGCCCATTGGGCTACTTCCAATGGAGATCCGTTAAAGCCTTCAAAATTAGTTTGTTTCTTGAAACCCATAAACCCTTACCCCAGTAGATTTAGTTTTCCATGTCTTCTTTGGGGATCTTGCTTGGGTAGTACGTCTAACGTGGTGGTGCCTATAGTGCTCACTGTTGAATGCATGCCACGTGAATTTCATTAAATTCTAGCAGTTCAAAACATGGTTCGGTTTAGTTTTAAAGAAAAATCGATTTTCTCAGTTAAGTTGATTATATATGCAAATGGTATTTTTAACAACACAGATTTAATGAAATCCATATGTTGTGCATCCAACAGTGGGCATCATAGGTACCACAATATCAGATGCACTACCTCGTGAATGGATCATCTCCCCTGATGGCCTTACAACCACAAATTAGATGGAACTACAAGTAAAAAATAATAAAACATTAAAAAAATTCTATTAACCTAACCCTGTGGGCCCCTTGTAATTTGTGGTCAACAGCCATCGAGAGAGCCTGTTAAGGGAGATGATCCGGACTCTACCCAAGCAAGATCTCTCTTTCTATACTTCATAGTTGACCAAAACATGATGTAAACTTCCTTGATTGCATAGAAGATCATAATAAGCTGATTTGAAAGTGAAAATGCCATTTCTTTTTTCTCTACACACTTGATAGTCTTTTCTAGGAAATAATCCCATTTGTATGGTCAGTGTTGCCTCTGCATTATCAAGGTGAAATGACATTAAGATTACTTCTTCCATTTTCATGCATCTTGATCAATGAAGTTGGTCCCTACTTGAAGAGAAGTTTGAAATTCTGGGTGCTGTAGCTTCTTATTGGGCTGACTCCATAGCCATTTGTCATTCCAAATACTCATTTTATCACCATTACCCACCAATCCAATCCTCCATAGCTTCTTATTGGGCTGACTCCATAGCCCACAAGTAAAGTCTGCCTTCGTTCAACAATCTCTCTCCAGGCCCAAGATGGATTGCATCCCAAGTTAGCTTCTCCAAATGTGTTGTTGAACCTCCAAGAGTGAATAGAATGTCATTCTATCGCCGAACTAAAAGTAAGAAAGTTTACCTGAAAACCTTTGAATGCATGATTGGTAGTCTCATCAAGGAAACATGTATTTAAACTTCCAAACATTCTCATCAGTCACATGGAAATCTCATTTATAACTACCATGTATCAAGTAAACATGCATTCAAAGCTTCCTAATTCTCATCATTCATATGCAACTAAAAATACCAAGTCCTCTTTTAAATATCATGTGAATGCATGGATGGAGCCACTAATATTAGAGACTAACAATGATGCTATTAACTTTGTATCCAGTTCATTTAAGACATTGGAGAACATTAACAAAATATATATTTTCCAATACATTTTCCACTATAACAGGATATACACCGTCTTCAATTCAGTAGTAATCCGGTTAGCTTGTTGATAGAAAAATTTGTTCTATTGTAGTTCAATCCATAATGAAATTAGAGGTAAATGAGCAAGAAGAGATGCAAGAACATGTTCATGGGGTTCAGCAATAAGCCTACGTCCCTGGGGCTCAGATTGAAGCTCAGATTCACCATTAATCCATAATGAAATTAGAGGTGAATGAGCAACAAGAGACGCAAGAACATCTTCATGGGGTTCAGCAATAAGCCTACGTCCCTGGGCTCAGATTGAAGCCCAGATTCACCATGTGGGATAGAGAAGAATTACATAAAGGGACAGAAACTTATATCAATGGAATGCTCTCCAAGGGGATCAAAAGTCCTAAACTACTACTAGAATCCAATATTGGTAGATGTCGTTGCCTGAGAAGGAAGCAAGAGCCACCATGAAACCCTAGTAGAGCTCCTCTTTGCGAGATCTTCAAACACCCGATCCTCAAACATCCAATTTGTCACACCCCACCTAATGATATCGAATCTTCTCGGACAACCCATGGGTGTGATCCATAACTACAAAATCTCAGTACACTATCAATAATAAATAAGACACAATATTTTATAATCAAAAGTAAATGAATAATTCACTAATCAATTAAGGAAATAAAGGTATCAAGAATCCCAAGAATTAATACGAATGAAACAAATAAGAAAGTAACAGTGGAAGCAAAACAAATATGTCTCATCATGATTTACAATTATCCTTCAGCTTTTTAGGGTGTTTTTCTTAAAATTTCTCAGTGAAAGGAGTCATAAGACCCTCCTTCATTCTCTTATCCCAACAACAGACAACTAAAGTTCTCTTGCCATCAAGGGTGCCATAAGAGCACTCTATGCATCCATAGGAAGCTTCATGTTCATCGTAACTAGTTCCCACTGGCGTCTCCAATACCTCTTTGATGGGATTCTCTCATGAATAGGGAATTTCTCCTGTTTCTGCAAAGGCACATGAAGTAAATAAGAAAATCCACAAGGATGAGTTCTAATGAACTCCGTAAGGCAACAATTCCATACTTATACTATGTTCATATAGTAAATTAAGAAATGAATAGATAGTACGCTATGTTATGAATACATCATAGTCTAATATGATCAAAATGACTCAAGGTCAAAACCAAACCTTATATCAAGGTTAATATGAAGATCATGGTAAAAATCAAGGACAGGATTAAGGTCACGATTAAAAACAAAATAAACGTCAAGATTAAAACCAAAATTAAGGTTAGGACCAGGGCCAAAATCAAAGTTAGGATTAGGGTCAAGATCAGGGTGAGGGTCAAGGCCAAAATTAGGGACGGGTCAACACGGTCCTAATGGGCCAAAGAGTAATCCCAATCCCGATTAAGGCTAGGATCAAGGCTAAAATCAAGGTTAGGATTAGGATGAGGGTCAAGGCAAAAATCAGGGACAGGTCAGGAAGGGCTTGATGGGCCAAAGAGTAATCCCAAGCCCACCCTTGGCCCTAGTTAGGTGTAGAATATTTTGGCCTTGACTTGCCCTCAGAACCGAAATCTTGAGCCTAAGCCCTATTTGGGCACAGAGAGGGTCAGAGCCGCCATGGCCAAATTTGCACCCCTAGGTTCTCTTAAGCCGAAAACGAGACTTAATCTTTGCTTCTCGTGAAGAGATCTTGATACCCACAACTTATTCCCAAGCTCCAAAGCACTTAGAGTGGAGAAATGTTATGCAAGAAAAATTTAATGTACTCATTCAAAATGGTACATGAGTTTTAGTTCCTCCTAAGAAAGCTTCAAATGTCATAGGTTGTAACTGGGTCTTCACAATAAAGAAGCACCTCGATGAGTCTTTAGATAGATACAAGGCTCACCTTGTAGCGAAAGGCTTTCACTAAAGGCCAGGTTTGATTTCACTGACCCTTATAGTCATGTTGTAAAACATCCAACTATATAGATTATTTTGTCTATGGCAGTGGTGAACAATTGGCTTATTAGACAGCTTGGTGTCTCAAATGCCTTTTACATGGTGATGTGGTAGAGAGCAATAAGGTTTAAAGTATCCCACAATACTATATGATACTTGTCGATACGTATCCATATTTGGCCCAACTGATACGATACATCTCGATACGTCTTTCCATTGAATTACACTAAAATACATTAGCCAGAGCGATACAATACTCGATATAGAACGATACGTCTCTTAAAATCACTTGACCGATATGATACTTGATACCGATACTTTAAACTTGGTAGAGACCGTGTTTATGGAGCAACTCATCAAGTTTGTTGACTCTTCTTATCGAATCCAAGTGTCTCAATTTTAGAAATATCTTTATGGTCTTAAACAAGCTCCAAGAGCTTGGTACCCTAAGCTTACCAACTTCGTCATAGCCCAAGGCTTTAAGGGATCTTGGATTGATACTTTTGTGTTTTACTACAAGACCTATATTCTATATATATATATATATATTATATTGGTTGATGACATTCTTGTCACGGGTAGTAGTTTGGAAGTTATCTCTTCATTGATTAAGGCACTTGCTACAACATTTTCTATTAAGGATCTCACGATTCTACATTATTTCTTGGGTATTGTGGTCGAGCGGATTTCATAAGGTCTCTTTCTATCTCAGAAGAAGTATATTACTGATTTGTTAGCTTACACCAAGATGAGTGACGCTAAGCCTGTAACCTTTCCTGTTGCCTTGGGTGTTTTGCAATCTGTTTCTGATGGTACTCTCTTAGCTGATGATACAAAATATCATCATATTGTTGGGGCTTTACAGTATTTGGCTAATACTCAACCTGATATAGCCTTTACGGTTAATCACATTTCCTTGTTCATGCACTCTCGACCTGATATTCATTGGAGTTTTGTGAAACTTATTCTTCACTATCTTTGTGGTACTTCCACTTTGGGACTTTTCTTCTCTCGGCAGTCCTCCATGACTTTAGCTGGTTATTCTAATGCGGATTAGGCAAGTAGCCCAAATGATAGACGATCCACCACTAGTTTTTTTGTGTCTCTCCGTAGTCATCTTATTTCTCTGAGCTCTCGCAAGTAGCGCACTACAACTAGATCATCCACCGAAGCAAAGTATCAAGCCATTGCTACCGTTGTTACAGAGCTTGTCTAGGTTCATTCTTTGTTGGGGAGATGGAATCATTTTTTCCTATAGCCTCGATGATATGGTGTGACAATATAGGGGCTACTAATTATACGATTGCTATACTAGGACCAAGCAGGTTGAGATTGATTTTCACTATGTTCGTGATTTGGTTGCTTCTCGTCAGCTCTCTATGCCATATATATATCTACTATTGAACAGCTTGCAGACCTTCTCAGTAAGGGTTTGCCTTGTTCTCGGTTTTTGATGTTATAGGACTAGCTTATGGTTTTGGCCCCGTTGCTCTTGAGGGGGCATGTTGAGGGGTCTACGCCAACTCAACTGCCAATTGTTCTGTTGACTTCTATTTCATGTACATAGTATAGTTTGTTCTCTCTTGTACGCTACTATAAATGTCTTGTAATCTTTCCTAATCAGTAAATAGAATCTTATGACTCTACAAGAGGTTGGTTCGTCAAGTCAGCAGCCGGCACCAAAAAATCCATCCAAACCCTTTTACATGGGTTCGACCACAAGTAAGGACTACATTTTGGTTTTGTGAGTTCTGACATTTCCCTTGAAAAGAAATCTTGGATTACTAATTTCAAAATAGGAAACCAAGAAAACCTTGGACAGGTTACTGCTATCTTTCTATCCAAACATTAGAAAGTCATAATTCATTGAACTGAAGTATAAGTGCATAATAAAAATCCCTCATCTAAAGCCTAAACAACTTCATTATTTTGCCTTTAAAATCATACTTGTCTTTCTGGCCTCGGGAAATTTAATGTGAGACTAGACTACTAATCCCAAATAACCCACAAATTGGATTAGAAACAAGAGGCAGGATTAGATAGTTTAAAGTTGTTTCATTTACTTCTGTGGTTCTCTTGAGGTGTGCAGTAAATATATTCTCTCCTTCATTTCTTTGCCCTAAAAAAACACATTAAGGATAGTGACACGTGCATTCCAGGAGTTGGGCCAAGAAGACAAGAAGTGAAAGGTGATCAAGAAAGACCAGTCAAAATGGAAATACATGCATTGCATGGGGAAAGGGTTAGAGTAAGGACAGATATGTAGGATGAAATAGACTGAGGTATGTATATGTTGATGGGGCTTGTAGCAGCCTGTGGCCTGTGGACTTGGACCATCACATCTTGTTCCTTCGTTCGACATTCCAAAGTGTGAAAACGAGGGAAAAAGAGTCTACTACAGATGTCAGGGTCTGAGGTCTAATCGACTAGAAATTGCTCTTGTGGAAATGGAATGCCTTTAATACTGGTGAAACCTTTTGCGTTGATGGTGGAAGCTGTATTCTAGTAGTCTCCAGGTGCAATGGTAGAAAGTCTTTCCCATCCAATTTTTTTATTATGTATAGTCTCAAAATGTCTGTTAAAAGACAAGGTTTGGTTATACCCATTGACATATAGGATCAGTGAAATAGACGGCAATTTTTATTTAATGAAATCTTGAATCTCACTCTTGTAATTCACCATTAATTGTTCCTTTGGATATCATGACTTTTTAGTACTTATTGTCAGCAACTCATATACTTGGGTCAGCTACTGGAATTGAGTCAGTGTTTTACCAGCATGCTGAACTTATAATATAGCTTGTTAACTGATTATTAACTCAGTTTTCTTAGTTTACTAACTTATATAGGAATCTACAGATTTAACCCAAGGCCTGACCTCAGGCTCTGGTCTTTGTATGCAGCTTCCTAATGGTGGATAGTAACATCACTACACATTCAAGTTCAACTCACATCCCCATGCTGGCCATGGGCTCTTTTGTTATATAATCACTGTGTCATGCATGTTGGATGTCAACCAATCTGTAAACCCAGACCAAAGCTTGAAATCACATGATAGCATGATGCAGATAGACTGTCTTGGAGCAAACTTGGTTTCTTGATAAAGACGAATTGATTCCAGGTTGGACCAACCCGAATCCAATTAGTGTGATACTGTTTTTGCTCGTCTAGTCTCATCAGGTATATTTGAGAAACGTTTCCAAATAACTTTAGATGGATACAATCATACAACCCAAGAATCATTTATCATCTTTAGGAAATAGTAGTAGTTATGGCTTCTAGTTAAGACAGTTTCCGCTAGATTTCTTGCATGATCCCAGAATTCGCGTTACTTGTTTTGAGTAGACATCACAAAAGGTCACCCAGCCTGGAGCAACATCTCCTGCAAATCAAAAATTGTAGTTGACCTAATCTGTCATTTCATAATTATTGATACCATGCTTTGATGTTTGCCTACTTTGTTGTCTCCTTTCTATCCTAAATTGAAGGGAAATTTCTACCCTAACACATTCTTGCAAGCCTCTTTTTCACCTTCAAAGAGTGCACAAAGATTATCTCGGATTTATTTGGAGATTCTATATCTAAGTACTTAGGGGGGGGAGCATAGGGTATTACATGCATGCATTCGGTTCTTTTTCAATGGTCAGATCAAGATCAGGCCACAACCGCCCCTGAAAAAAGCTTCATAAAGTATGTGTCATACCAAAATGAGTGGATAGATTCACTTCATCTTTCTTGTCATTCATTTCCCTAGATGAATGGATCATTTCAGCAAGGTCTTGTCATGTCAATTTCTGTTCTGGAGGTATCCCATATTATCTACTTAATGATCATGAAAGTTCAAAGTTGATGAAAGGAAATCACCAACAAGATCCAATCATCTAAATGGACTGGCTAAATAGACCCATATCCCAATCCAATCAGTTATAGATAGTTGAGATGATATTTGAGTATCCACTTCTTAATTTTAAGCTCATTTTAGGTTTTGTTTTGAATTTTTTGGTTCCTTCAATTTGAATTAAATTACTTAGGAATGTGCCCATAGAACATGATTCATGCCATCTTAAACAATTCTTTCGTAGCATAACATGTGTTGAAACTACCGTCGAACCAAGTCTGATACGATCATTATTTATAATAATTCTTAATTAATTAGCTCAGTAAGTTAATGATTGAGTTGCTCTTAAGTAACTTTAAGTTGAAGTTTTAAAACAAATCAGCAAAGTTTCAGCAAGGTTGTCCAGTTCAAACAAGTCATGATCCCAAAATATTTGCTTATGAGGAAAAGACTGCTTGTATGTTCTTGATTTATTAATTTAAAAATGCTATAGATAAGAACTAATAAAAAAAATAATGCAAGTTGTGATAAGTACCATCCAACAAACCAATTATATAGTAAATAAAATGATAATCAAGCTGAGGTATTAGGGGCTCAAGGAGGATAACATGGAGTGGTTGGCTCTTTAGTTTATTATCCCCATGACTTAGCTTCAGTTGTTATTTTGAACTTGGAAGACACAAATAGGGTTTATTTTTTGGTGACTGCAACTGGGAAGAGAGACCCAAACTATCCTCTTCTTTATCTTGGTCAAGGCAACAAAATGCTAGGTGTTAGGAGAACAGAAGCATCTCCATGTTTCCATAACCAATAGGGAAATATAATTTCAATAACACTGTTGGTGTACATATAGATTGATTGGAACCCACGATATAGGTTTTTGTTGACTATATTATTCTATGCATCCACCGATTTAATAATCTCTTCCCATTACATAAACAAAAGAAGCTGATATGACCTGCAGAACCAGATAGATGGTTTCATCTGGCAACTGGTTATTTTTCTTCCATTGTCGTTTTCCTTTCTTCTTTGTTTTTCTTTACTCCTCTGGTAGAAGAATGACACAGCCACCTTCATCCATAACAGGAAAATGATAAAAAGATGCAAAAGAAAAGAGAAGAAGTCAAACTAAGCTGTCACCATGGCCATAAAATTAGCAACTGAAAGATTTCAAAAGTAAATCAGTCACTTCTGCTGATGATGAAGATCATTGATGCAGATCATTTAATGGCTTCTGGGTAACCATCATTTAGCTTTGGAAAACATTAGGAACATGTGTTTCTATTATGTGGGTCCAATGCAGAGGATACAAGAAGAAGCCAAAGTGATGTAGCAACAGTTTCAGTGCTGATGAGGAAAAACCAAAACCATGGGTTTGGTCAACTCCTCGTGGGAAGTGCAACCATAGGACACACTGCACTTACTTCTGCACGTGTGGGTGGGGCTATAGTGCCTTTTCAAATTGACTGGTCAAACTGTCAAAGTCAACAACATTGTTGACACTCCTTACGTGTCAACTTTCAGAGTCATGGGGGCCCATTTATATAAGTCCAGAAAGGGCCCCACCTTTGAGGTGACAACCAGTATTTGTTTCCTAACTACCCAACTACTACCATCACCTTCCCCTGACCTATCATTTCACGTGAAAATATTTGCTATTGGGCCTGGGCTTCTATGCCCACCCAGCTAGCTAGTTCTTAGACTAGGCCACCCTTGGCCATTAATTTGGTATGGGTTCCTTTCTTTGAGTACTACTCCTTAATTTTATATAATTTCCTCATAACAATCCACCCTATGTGGATGTGGCCCCCTATTACTAATTTTTCTACCTTCACACATATTGTCAAATTTCTCCCCCTATTATAGGTTTTCAACTTCTTCTTCTCAATTATTAATAATTATTAAAAAAAAAAAAAGGCTTATTCAAGAATTTTTCTTGAAAAGGGTTTAGTTTAGGATGAATTAGTGTAAGGGATTCCTTTGTGCATGATTAAGTAAATTCTTACGTGAGAACTTGACTTTGGGTTCATTTGGAACTTAACTTTCAGGTTGGTTTTCTTACGGGTGATGTTCATTTTGACCTTGGAGTACTTCCTTCTATATGTTCTCACCTATATATTTTTTTCATTAGTCATATACAATACAAGCTATCTATCCCCCCCACCCCGAAAAAAAGATGTTACGTGAGGCATCTCAAACTCTATGATGCTTAACCCTACAAATTGGGTACATGTAATTTCATCCAATCCAAATCTGCCTCCTTTGTTGAATTTGCAGTGAGGAGAATGAACCTTTAGTCAAGTTTTGTAGGTGGAAATTCAAAATATAAGAGCGGAAGTTGAAGGTAACATCTTATAATTTAGAACTAAACCGACCTCAAGTTTAATATGATCTAGGTTTGTTGAATAAGAGACATCATGTTTCCTTACATGAATGCCATTTTTCTATAATGTCAAACACAAAAGTATGTAAGTTTGGGAGTAGGTTCAATCTTCATTGGCTCTCCCATGCACCATCAAAAGAGTGTCTGCTAATACCCAAACTCTAAAGGTATGTTTGGTGACTCTATGGCTCTTTGCAATAAAACTAACATATATTTATTTTCAGTGTAATTCACTGTCATGGTAAAGGGAAGCATTAATTCAATAAAAAATGGTTTATCAAAAGTAATCAATTTTCATTTGTGCCATGTGGAAGATGATATGGTAAGTTAATGGTGGATGGATAGCATAGATATTGACTAATCATATATTAAATTTCAAAACTTAATTTAACATAGTTTGTTTGTAACTAATACAAGCTCCATGCATCTCATAGTGTTAAATTTTCAAACTTCAAATTTATCATTAAGAAAACTTGATTAAGACTGATACATACGAAGAAAGACTTGTGGGATTAGTTATTTATCTTACAAATTTAGAACTATTCATTGAATAGATTGATTTAGAATGTTTTATCCAATTCAAGCGATTAGTTAAGATGTTGAAACTTTACCTCTTTGCCCTTTTAAGAAATACGCCTACTTTACGTAATAGGAACATAACCTATCATTTTGCACGAAACCATATTAAATGTTACATTAGATTAAATAACATATAGTTGTTTGAAAATTCTTGTTTTTTTGAGTGTCAAAAAATAACTGTAAATTTTTATTTTGAAAAATCACATCTTGGGGACAAACAAAAAAATGAGAAAAAATTCCACAACATGATGGGTGTAAAATTGACATGTTGCTTACATTGGAACAACTGATATACACAAAGGATAGGGTGATGATGGGATTAGGTATTAAGCCTTCAACCATCTTGAGGAGTTTGTTTCCCTTTTCCCAGCAAGTAATAGAAAAGATGATGATAATGGCGGCCCCTAATGTGTAATTACTCCCTTAATCTATGTAACACTTGAGAATAATTGCAGCTGCAGTAGTCATTAGCAATGATTAACTTAAACTACTTGCTACAAATCACTGGTGGACGGCTGGAAATTCAACTTTTGAAGCTTCTAACTGCCAGCTTGATTAGTAACTTTTGGGACTCAAATTGTAGTCATTAGTCAATGGCTTGTGCAATTTAAACTCTGTTTAAAAACACTAATTGAGCTACCCAAGTGCCCAACCTTCACCTAATTTAAATTGATGGGTGTACTTAAAAGTCCTGGTTACATATGCTATTTTGAGTGTTTTTTACTTGTGTTCTTCTTTTTCGTCATTGTCCATTCGTTTGGTTACGAAATCTGAAGTGGAGGAGAAAAAAGAGCTGCAAACAAATGGTGCATGAGTTTTTTAGTTTCAGCCTTCAAAAGCCAAAAAAAATAGTACACCCTCTTATGTTCTTTCTGATTACTAGTGATTCAAGTCTTGTTTCTGACTACTTAGTGATTCAACTCTGCAAACAAATGGTGCATGAGTTTTTAAGTTTCAGCCTTCAAAAGCCAAAAAAATAGTACACCCTCTTCTGTTGTTTCTGATTACTAGTGATTCAACTCTTCTTTCTGATTACTAGTGGTTCAACTCTGCATTAACAAGCTTCTTGCTTCAAGAAACCAACAAAGGTGTACCTCATCTATGTTCTTTCTCTTACCCCTTTCTTTCTTCTATAGTTGTTTCTGTTCACCGATGAATCAACTGTTCATTAGCCAGCAAAATCGTCCTCACATTCACAACACATTAAATTGAAACAGGAAAAACGTGTTTTTCTGTTTCTACACAAAGAACAAAAGGGGAACAGTATCGGATCCGGCAATGTCCATCTTGTCTACTCTTTTGTCATGGAATTTTCTGCCTTACCTGCAGGTCTTGTCGGGTTATCAGTACTAATAGACCACTTTTACCAGTTTCCAGTTTCAGGCGAATTACTATCTTGTCCGGTACCGGAATTTGTACTGTGACAAGTCTGAGAAAAGTTTCTGGAAAGCTTTCACTGGGAAAACTTTCATGAAAGATAAAAGTTCGAAATTTGGAAATTCTCACTTTGAATCACTCATGAAGGATTTGTTCTGTTCTGTTGGCATAATAATTGTTAAAAAGTGGGTTTGCTTTTCCTGAGAAAATAAAAGAAAAAGGGTGTTGGCATTTCCAAGGAAAAAACGGAAAGAAAGAATCTGAAAAGGGTAGATCCAAAAACGATTTAAGAGAGAAAATTTTGAAAAATATATACCCTAACATATATTTGCTTCAGACAGAAATTGCTTTTGTACAGAGCTAACTCGGATTCTATGCATATAAACTACTTGGTAAACAACAGCTAAGAATCTCATAATTCAAAAACTAAAAAAATAAAAGAAAAGAACCAAAAAAAAGCTGAGCAGAAAGGAGATGGCTTGATCAAAAGATGGATCTTCCTTCGTTCTAAGTCTACAGGATGATTACAGAGATTCCACTGTCCTTTCTCTGTTCAAATACCAACTCCAGAGTGGAAATTAACAATTTCAGTTCTGTGTGGACCATTGCTTATGGCCTGGAACCCATTTCGGGCATTTGGGGCTGCAATAGGTGGAGGTAACCCTGGAGTTGAGGAGCTCGACGATGGGCTTAAATTTCACGCATCGAGGTGTTTTGTACTGGTTGATGGAAGCACCCATGCTAATAGCATAGTCCATGAGCTTGTCAAAGGTCCCTGTTTCAACTATCTTTATCTCAAGAGGACCAATTGATTTGTCTGAAACTCGACCCTGCCTGTAAACGCTGTTGAGAGATTCTTCCACTGTGAGGCAACAATCCTCGAACACAGAAGGTGGAATTGGGGTCGACCCAGATAGCCGAAGCTCCCAGTAGAGAACGTAATGTCCTGGAATTGTGGATGTGTCAGCATAACTTGAGTATTCGGCCAGAGACGCACCGAAGGGAAGCAGATGGTTGATGGCATTCTTGATCGCATTCTGCAACTCCACTTCGTCCGTCTTGTCTGAATCTATGCTCAGGACAACATTCTTTCGGCACACAAAGTTGAACTGGGGTGCTTTGTTCTTGAATCCTGCCACTCGAAGCACATCTCCAACTCTATACCGGTAGAGCCCTGTTTCGTAATACCCAGAAGCACAATTAAGCATTGGATGTAACAGAGAGCAGGAAAAAAGAAGAAAGAATGGTGCAATTGAACCAAAATATTACCGGCGTAAGTAGTGACAATAAGCTCGTATTCTTGGCCGAGCTTGACGTCGACAAGATCCACCAACTCCTGCTGTTCCTTGTCGTTAAGGGAAGTGGGTAGGGAGATGGAACTAGGGACCCCATTGTTCTTATGGACAGGGAGGAATTCGAAGTAGGCCATGGTGGGGAGAAGAGTATACGAAACTTCACTGGGTTTGCAGAGAGGTTTGAGGTTGAGGCCGAAGTAACACTCAGAAGAAGCATACATGGTACATACAAGAGGAAGGTCATTACTGTAGTAATCCAGGGTAGGGATGTACTGTGACATGGTCCCAGTAACGATAACATCAATGTACTTGGTGTTGGGCCATAGCCTTGTGATGATCCCCTGCCATGTCTCACTGCTACATTCAGCTTCAATGGAATCGGCCAGCTTTGGGTCTGGTTTGAGAATTTTAGAGACGGCGTTTCTTACAGATGGGTCTGTGATTTGGGGGTTTAAGGTCCCAGTTCTGATATCGTTACAGAGAAGGGTCCAGTGCTTCTCTAAGAAGCGAATGGCTCGAATGAACCCAGAAGCAAAGACAGCTCCAACTCGAAAAACTTCCTTGCGTTGACAAAGGCCGCAGAGCAGCTGGGAATACATGCTTTGGTAGGAATCAGGGCAGAGGATTGTCTCATTGGGGCTGGTGTAGTTGGTATAAGGATCGTAAGGTCTCCTATCTTTGAAATGTGAACTCTTGTAATAACTGGTCAGAACAGGACGAGCTACAAGCCCACCAGGTGTCTTGGCCTCCGATTTGATGAACAAGAAGTACATTCCTTTGCCATGTTCCAAGCCTGGAACAAACTGGTCCATCACCGGCATCAGAAGACTGTAAAGCAACGATCTCCTCTCCAGCTCCTCTTCAATTGTGGGCATCAATTTCCTCTCCCCTCCTGACGTTCCAGAGCTAAACCCAGGTGGAAAAGGAAATTAAATCTGAGTCAAGAACACCACAGAGAAAGAGAAACAAGAGGGAGGGAAAGATGGATGAGCAAAACTCACCTAGTCAAAAACTCAGAAATGGGTTGATCGCAGAAAATGGGGGAAGTATCACCATTGGCGATGCGGCTGATGTCTGGCTGGAGATCTTCATAAGTAACGACAGGCATGAGCTTCTTGAAGTTTTCTTGGTCTGTGCGTCCATTAAGGCCGTGACGCTGTAAGTATTCAACATGGGCGCTGCGGGAGAGGATTTCTTCAAGGACCCTCTGTTGAATTTTGTCAGCGTTAGTGGTGACATCTTCTATGAACTGAAGTGCCTTCTTGTTCTTTTCTGCAAGACTTCCATCACCATCAACCGCAGATATGTTTTGGGGTGCTTCCGGCATGGTTTCAATGGCAGAGCAGAGACAGCTCCACAAGGGTAAACAAAAAGACTAACTTGTTGCAGACACTAGAGAAAGAACAGAGCACTCAGAAAACAGAGAGAGACAGAAGAAGAAGAAGAAGAAAGGCAGTGCTGTGGGGTGGAGAAAGAAGGTGAGGCGCATATATATAGGGCAGGAAAAGGCTAATGACACCAAACAAACAAACGGTAGTAACCTGTGAGGGTATTATGGTAATTACACTGTTCTTGTTGTTAATTCTTAAATTTGTTAATAAGAAATTGATTAAATTAAGTTAATTGATTAAGTATATTGTTTGACTTACTTGGGAGAAGAGGCCAGAGAGGATTTACAAACTACAAAATACAAAGAGAGTGTTTATGGGGATTTGCCGTACAAAACGACCCAGAAACCCGTTTGAACACAGAGAGTGAGAGAGAGAGAGGTGGAGGCGGAAGAGGAAGCACGGTGATTGGAAGGGCAAAAACCGGTAAAAGTGGAGGCGCAGTGGTGGAGGAGGGTACATGGGAGGCTTGCACTGCGGGTGTTCCTCAAAGAAGCAGCAGCAATTTCCTTGTTTTCTTAAGGGAGATGCCTTAGGTTCTCAGCAACACCCACCACAATTAAAATTTAATCTTAGAATTAACTAACTAATCCAGTAGAGTCTTTAGCCATTTAATTAATAAAAACACCTTCTATTTCTTAATTGTTCGTATCATCAGAAAAGATTCTACCCAATTAAAGATTCTAAAAAACTGACTCTCTCTCGCCGCCGACCTGATTCTAGCTCTTCCCAAATCTAAATCGCTTATTTTTAGATTATTAATAAAAGTACACATGTAGTGTTTGTTAAAAATAACTGAACCACCAGCTTCATGAGTTTCAGGTTCAGCTTCCGTGCGTAAAATTTGCAGTAGACAACGTGCGTGCGGTGCGGGTGCGGGTGCGTCTGTGTGTTTTAAATTGTATTTGAATAGCCATAGTAGCTAGCTGAGGAGGGGAAGGTGCATGCCAGGGTGACCGCTTTGGGTGGGGTTTCTTGTGGGTGCAAGCAAGCATTTGCATTTGTATTTCTATTTTGTAGCCGGCGGAGCTGCCTAACTTGGCTATGGTGGACGCGTGTGCTATTTACTATTGGGTAATCTTCAACCTCACCGACCTTCCTTCTCTTGTTAGTTGTTACTGACTTCTTGTCCCTGGAGATATTAAAAAAACCGGTGGAGATTCTCTGTGATGAACAAGCAAGAAACAAGATAGAATAATCCTTATATATATATTTCGGGATAATGCCAAAATTGAGATTCCATCTCCTTCATTTAATGACACCCCATTATAGGATAGTTCGGTTTCAGTTCCTTCATGTCTCTACTCAATTAAAGTCATTTTCCTTTTAATCAATGAAAGTTAAAAGAATTTATACATATAACATACATTTAATTGGGGAAAGTTCTCTTTCATAGAACCTAGGGTGATTAAATATCTCTTCTCAGACAAAGTCAATAAATTAAATTTCTTCTCTTAAGGATTATCCCCCCACCCCCTAAAAAAAAAAATAAAAAATAAAAAATAAAAAGGTTTCTTCTCTTAAGTGATATGACCATGTTTTGAGCACACTTCCCTAATCTATCTCGCCAAGGATTCTGGGACTTGCAATGCACGACACAACTCTAGAGTTTGACGATTGGGACTCTACTTGATCGGACAATCCAAAGATGAAGTAGACTGTTGCAACCCAACGACTCTCATTGATCAGATTAAGCTATATAAACCAAGGGTTTAAAGTATCGATATTGATTATCGTATCGGTCATGTGATTTTAATAGGCATATCGTCTCGTATAGAATATTGTATTGTACTAATCAATGCATTTTGGAGCAATAAAATAGAAAGACGTATCAATGCGTATAGAGGTGGAGCCACATTGGGGCTGAGGGGGCATTCCCCCCTCACACACACTTTTAACAAAATTTAGTTACTTTTCTTATTGTTATAAATGTCATTGTCAGTAATTATCCAACGGTTGAATGAACACGTATTAAAAATAAAAATCCAATGCTTCCACAAGGAGGCGCCAACCCCCGGGGCGCCGGGGGGCCCCCCCAAAAATGGATAAAGCCCCACAGGGAAGCCCACCAAATTGATCCACCTCATATCCTTTAAAATAATAATAATAATAATAATAATAATAATAATAAAATGGGATAATTATTATTGGCCCCCTGTACTTTGATTTTATTACTATTGTATCCCCGATTTTCAAAATTACTAATCCAACCTTCAACTTTGTCTATAATTACTATTGCCCCCAGTAGTAACCGATGATGTGGCATCTTTATATTTTCTCAAAATCCCCTAAATACCCTTATACTTATCTCTTTATTTATTTACCTTTTGTCAAGTTACGGTAGTACCCTTAATTAACGTTGGAAAAAAACTATAATCCGTTTATTCTTTAATAAAAATAAAAAAAACAAAAAACAAAAAATACCAAATAGAGAAAGAATGATTGAATAAAACTCAAATAGAAACTGAAGAGGAAGGGAAATCAAATTCAACTCAAATTGGAAAGCCGAATATCACCTAAAAAAATTCAAAATAAATGAAGTTTAGTGAAGGTGGGAAACCAAATCGGATTTGAATTTTGTCCATTTCATTAATTCAAAATAAATGAAGTTTAGGGTAAAATTGACATTTAATATGGTTTTATAAATAGGATAGAATCGTCTTTTAGTTTCTTAATTTTAATGAAGGGCAAATTAGACATTAAATATTCAAACTTAACGGCAACTTAACACCGTTATAAGGAAGGGGGCAACAGTAATTTCGTAAAGAACAGGGTTTTATTAGTAATAAAATCAAACTACATAAGGGGGGGCAACAGTAATTATCCCTAATAAAATTCAATTAGAAACTAACTCATAATCCCTAAAATCTCTCCTTATTTATTATTTTATTCATTATTATTTATTCTCTCATCTCTCCTATTTCTTCACATGTAGCTTAGGAAAAATTTGGAAAAGCTAACGGTAAGGAGTTTATTCCTAAATCTTTTGTATTCTCTCATTCTATCTCAAATTTTTTTTATATGGTCTCTCTTTCTTGATTATTTTTTTGTTATTTTATTTTTATATTATGGATTGTAATTTGAAAACTAACTAATTACCATAATTCATTTGGTTTGCATTTAGTCTTCAACGGTTGAAATCATGTATTATTTTTCCCTTTAATGTTGATTTTGTAAGATTTCTTTTTATATAAAAGAAATTTAATTAAAACTAAAAAGTATTTTGTAAGATATTTATTTGTTAGCCATCCTTATGCCTTAATTTACCTTTTTTTTTTTTAAGTAAATGATGTACTTATATTTTTGTAAAAATGTCATTATCAATAATTTACCTATATTTTTAATATGTATGGGCCCATTTTTGAACATGATAATATAATTAAAGGTGGCCCCTTAGTGGGTCTCACATGAGCCTATACAATATGTGTGGTGAAAATGCGTCAGTGTTCCTTTGATAGAGAGGTGATCTGGACTCTCATTATTCGACCCCTCCAACGTTGAATCTTGACTCCGCCCTTAGATGTGTATCGTATCGGTTGTATCTAATACGGGTACGTATCATCTAGTATCCTATCGTATCGTATGGGGGAATATTTTAAACTTTGATATAAAACCAGCCTTTAATCGCACAAGGTAGCTTTTGAATTCCATCCCATTCAACTTGAGGCTCTACGAGTACTTAGAGTCTTCTTTTTCATGTCGTACGTATGAGAACTAACTTGATCGTCGAAGACAACCTCTCAAATTACCCAAGTCGGCCCTTTGTCTTGCAGGTCTGCAGGTGGTCAACCAAGAGTCGAGCAAAATCCAACCACAACAAGGTCCTAGTTTTAGGTGAATTTTTAGACAATTGCCAATTTAACCTTGTGAAAACCCCTTCTTAGGCCACTCCAACCGGGCTAGGTATAAGTAAATGACATGTTTGGACCAATCCTAAAGGTCCAACCACTCTGGTTGGATCCACTGAAAATGAAAAACAAAGGAAGGACGATCATTTTCGCAAGGAGGGCTTTGACACTACTTTGTGTGACAAATTAGCCTATTTCTGATCCTGGCTGTCGAGCCTTACTCACTCAGGTGCTGTCCACAGTGTTAAAACACCTTTCTACCATATCTTTTGCTTAGAAAAGAAAAGAAAAGAAAAGAAAAGAAAAGAAAAGAAAAGAAAAGAAATAAAATAAGATATTGAGTGAGGAAATAGCCAAGTCACAGGATGATGCGATGTCCACATCAGCAAAGACCGTTCACTCTTTCTCTCTCCCTTATCTATGAATCCCTCGATTTTAGGGGTGAGTTGGAGGGGGTGTTGCCACGTGGTCCCAGCCCGTTACTGTCGCCGTTTATCATCCATTCATGTACGGCACAGTAGAAAAAGAGGAGGTGGAGTGTTTGACTAAAAACGCTCTCCACGCGTCATGCAGCTATTGGGACATCTGGCTTCCACATTCTCTCTCTTGGATCTTTCTTAATTGACAACGAGAGGAATGGTGGGAGTTGACCGGAAGATGGGAGGAGAGAGATGGAGAGAAGAACGAATTTCAAAACCCTATCATTAATTATGAAGAAAGTAACTTATACATATTTTTATTACGATTATAGAGAGAGAGAGATAATATAAAAGAGATATAGGAGACGGAGGCACCAAGGCTGCAGGGGAAAGTGAGTTTCTGGGAAACCCAAAACCCAGGCCCTTCGCCATGGCTGGACCTCGAGTTGTGATCTGTTTGGGGTTTTGAGAAGATGAGGTAGCGTTTGGCTGGTCTTGGGCATGCAGTGACTTCCTTGTGCTTGGTGAAGCTAAGTATTGATTATTGTTGTTTGTTTAATGAGATTTACAAAGTGTGGAATGTTTACCATTACGCGAGAATGTGTGAGATTCTGTGGTAGAGGAGACAACTTGACTCGAAACCAGTGCAACTATTCTTGCTTGACCATTGACTTATCTCACCAACACCAGCCCTACTACACTAGCACCATCAGCAACAGCAGCAGCTAGCTAGCCACTTGGACTTGGTCACCATTCTCTAGCCTCCTCTACTGTTTTAATTCCACTTTCTCTTTTGTCGATGCTTCATCACTTGGTATTTTTATAACTAAAATTCCATTACTCCAATGAAATCTCTCTCTCACAGCTTTCCTTGTCGATCTGTCCTCTTTATCTCAAGTGTAAGAAACAATAATTAAGACGTATACTTCAGTTTACTTCCATTTCCTTCATGTCTCTTAATCCCCCACCACTCCACATGGATTTCTCTCATCACTCGAGGTTCTCTCCTTATTCCATAACCTTCAATTCCTCCCATGCAAATAAAATTAAACCTTTTTTCTTCTCCTCCCCAGTCCCCCCATTTTGTCTTTTCATTAATTTGAACATGAAATCATACTCCCCCTTACATGAGATTTGGACCCAGATCCTATTTGATGTGCATCCCCACTACTAAAGACATCTAGCTAGCTAGCTAGCTAGCTATACGCCTTGAGTGCCTCTAGTAATCACTTTTCATATGATGTATGACTTTTCATCTTTAGATCAACTTTCCCAATAACTTATGTTAATTCAATTCCATGCATGTCATGATGGTAGATGAGAAGACAGCTGACCCCTCCGGTCTCTTTGATTACTAGTAAATAAAGCGATCCATCTCAAACCTCAAACAGTAGTGATTATTTCTTCTTCCTTTCCTTGTTTGGTTTTGGTTATAGGTTTTCATTTATAAAGACCAAAAACCAAAAGAACCCATGCACAGTCATCTCTATCTCTTCAAATCTCAGTTTAATCAATCTCATGCATGGCATGCATGATTTCTTTTTATATGTCAGCTTACACACTTTGCTGGATTAAGCAAATCATAATCTCAGTCTGATTAAATAGTAGTTAAACAAAATGAAACATCCTTTATAACATATATAGCAGAAGATCACTAATATTTAAGCCAAAAGTCATTTGGATCCCATGTTCCCTTGCTAGCTAATACTCTCATTGCTCATGTCCCACAACAATCTATACCACTATTACTACTACTATACAACTCCCTCATTACTCCCTGTTCCTATTGACCCTAACATAGACATTAAAATCAAACAAATCCTAACCAACAGAGCTATGGCACAACCCTAATACATGCTACCCATGAATGAATTAATTAGTTTATTAATTAAAGCTTCAAAGTACAACCAAATCAGATCGTATGCACTCCCCAAAGACTTGCCTTTAATTGGCTGTGTTTATTTCTCTAAATAATTACTAAAACAGTAAATTATTCATTCCTTCACATGGGAAACTTCTTTAAGACAAATAAATAGACTTCATGATCTGGTCAGTCGTCCAAGAACTAGGCAGGACTTTTTTCCTTTTTGACGCTTTAAAAGACTTTGGAGCTCGTGTTCATTTCTATCATCTTTTTCGTTACAAGGAATCATGGTTCTCTCTAGATGCTGTTTTTATGTTTACTCCCTTGCCCACAGGAAGAATGTTTAATTGTTTAAAATAACCAAAAGAAAGAAGCAGAAACCCCCTTCCTCCTCCAAAGCTTCCATTCCATGCAATCATGCATGGATTCGTCAGGACAGTCTTGCACTATTATTATTTCATTACATGCAAAAACTTCTTTCTTGTGACTGACCAGAACTGACATATTAACAGCATTTTATACAGAGCCATTCAAGGGCGATTATTAACACAATTAATTGAGTTCAGATGAGAATATGAGAGAGATATGAAAGCCAAGGCTACTGCATGGAAAAACACTAGAGATCAGACATGATCATCAGATGTTGTAACACACATAAGCATATGTGTTTGGATAAAAACTATTTGCTGTGATCTACTTTACTATTAATGGAGAATAGAGTTGCAACCTCTTATTCTCAGAATTGCATTCAAAAGAGAAAAAAAAGATCTTCAATACCCAACTCCTATGACATATAAACGACCACTCAGAAGCAACCCACTTGTGCAAAATAACACAACACTAACAGAAGACATCATAGCACCCAACAGCTTCAGGTGAAGAAAGCATGGCCATGCATGCTTTATTGGGTTTATCAATCTACAGCCGAAGTCTGTGAGTCTTATCTTTATGATTTGGATGCTGTCATAACATGTCCTCCACTTCATGCACTAAAAGGGAGATCACAGTATCACAAGACTAGAAAAGTGGAATCGCCATCAGTTTTAAGCTTGATCTGCAACAAAATCATCAAACCCCACTAACATGAATCTCCTTCAAAATTGACTTCTCCTTGGTTTTATGCTTTATAGATGTGACGTATCGAAGGTGGTTGAGTTTCTTTTCTACCACAGAACCTAGGTGATCCCTTTTGAAGATAGAACTCCTTTGTAACCCCCACCACTTATCAGAATAAAATGTGCCCAATGACCTTTTGAGCTCTAAACATGCTCTCTATTATCCTTACACCTCTCTTTTTTTACCCTAGCTTTCCTTTTCATTGATAATGATTTTCACCCATTTGGGTGATGGGATGCAAACTTTCCTGGGTCTTGAACTTTTTTTCTCCTTGGTTGTGATTATATGTATGTGTTGGCACAGTATTTTTATCATCTTTATCCACTTAGTGTTACTTCACTCATGTCGGTCAAGTGTCCCTTACCTTAGCAAACCACTGCTCACAACGTTAACAATGTCTACTAGAAGAATAGAAATCTTCTCATCTAAGAGGAAAATATCATACATCTGTACCCTTCTTTTGTGTGAGAGAGAGGATCGAGAAGGGTGGGGTCGGGAAGTGGATATATAGCCAACATGGAAGATTTTAACCTATTTTTGACTCATCCTATGGTTTAATTTTTGTGTTTATGGAGGCTAATAATGAAGCTTTATTGAGTTTCAAGAATTTCAAGTTTGGCTTTCCTTGATCTGCGTTTAACAAGTATCATTGAAAGCTAGCTAGCTTTATAGGTATTATGATTTGATTTCCCTATACTGTGTGATTCAAAGATTGCATCTCAAAATGGAAGCTCTCCAATAAAGTTATCGCCTAGGGAAGATTATTAATACCTTTATATCTTATTATTTCTTCCTTGCTTTTACCAAGTAAGCTAGGCTTTACATCTCATCAGACTATTATTAGTCAATATTAAACACTGTCAACCCACCTATAATCGAGATTGAAAACTTTAATTTGTTTTGATTGTTTGGAGGCCCTGCGACCAATTAAAAATTAATGTAAATTCTTCAGTTGAGATCAATCAAAGAGAAAAAGGAAAAGAAAGGTAGAGATGAGTTACTCACTTTAGGACACAGATCAACATTTAGTCTACTTCAACTGAGCTCGTGGTGGGTTGATCATCCGGTCATTCTCATCCACTTTCTTGTTGACTGGTTAGTCAATCATATAGCATGTTATTAATGGACTTTTGGGTATGAAATTACCATCAAAACTCTCATTAGATGAGTTTGAATTTGCAACCTTGTTTGTTTATGTCTGTCAAGTGTCAAGCATACCAACAACCGTAATGAATACAAATTAGAATGAAAGTAGCCGCATTAGTACCTTGGATTCCATTAATGTGTATGTGTCCCCATTTGGGGCACTTCCATATTAGATAATTAGAAAGATGGCTTAAAGGCCTACAAGCAAATCTTGCCTTCAAGCAAATCTTTTCAAGGAACCAGATTAGTGCTTCATTAAATTTATTAATGTTTTCTTTGGAACTTTCAGCTACAAGAACGAAGAAGAACCAGTCAAATGACAGACTCAGACATGACCACAAATCATAACGTGGATCCAGCAAGATGGGTTTGTCGGCTCACTTCTCAAGGTGGGCAATGGAAGACACTGGTCATGATACTTGGGTAGAGTTTATAAGAACCAGACATTGATTACGGTAAGACAAGATACTGCTAATCTAATGTTGACAACACAACACGGTGGATTAAAATAAGTAATGAAGAAACTAATAAGTTTTAATGACAACTAGGGTGTGTAGTGATTCTGGACTATGGATGGAGTTCATGGCCAATCCAAGCGGGTGGAAATGTTTAGAGGGGGGACCTTTTTGCCCATCGT
Organism: Hakea prostrata; assembly: GCF_041222555.1. Classification (NCBI taxonomy): domain Eukaryota; kingdom Viridiplantae; phylum Streptophyta; class Magnoliopsida; order Proteales; family Proteaceae; genus Hakea; species Hakea prostrata. The sequence continues at coordinate 7,550,735 of NC_142608.1, forward strand.
TTTGTGTCGAGGTTTGAGTAAACCAGTGGGACCTAAGCACAAACACCACGTACGCACAAAGCGTATCACTCTTTTTTGGAAGATGATTGCGGTCATATGGATGGATGGGGAACGGCAGGAGAAGCAGTCTTGATGAGCTTACTTTCTGTGAGATTTTTTTCTTCTTCTTCTTTTTCTACTTTGATCTTTCTTCATTTGTTTTCTTGTTTTTTGAAGAGAGAGTGAAAATGAAAGAGACAGAGATATAGAGAGGTGGGGAGCACATTTATGTGGGAGTTGAGAAAAAACCATACGCAAAATGGGTAGATACATGACTGTGTCGTATAGCTTTTAAGACTTTAGAGATGGTTAGGGTTTATGATGACCACAGCTTCCAACACAAACAGTTACAAGGGAGTTGTGGACCAAAGCCCTAACCGAAGAACCGCTGGCTTGTCTAGATAGTGCTATTTAAGGACCAACTGTGTTTGTCTTTTTGAACGAAATAGCTAAGAGTTATTGTCTATGTCCTAAGCGTTGAGGTGCGAAAGCTAAGCGCGTGTTTGGTAACGGTCTTTTAAAATAATGAAAAAAAATTCTTATGAAGGTGAAAAAGAGTTAGAAGTTGCATGTGAATGAAGTTTGGATTGCATGTCTTTCTTTAACGTAATTTTGATGTGTTTTTTGGTTTTGAGAACACCAAAACAAGTCAAAGTTGTTTTGCAAAAAATCTTCTAAAACAAGAAAATTTTACCGGTTCATTTTCTGAAAATGACAGAACGACCTATTTTGTTAAAAGTTTTTTGACATTCTTCAGCGTTCTGATAACAAAAGAACACAAAGACTATTCCTTGGCCTGTTACCAAACGCACTCTAAGGGTTAGAAGGAAAAGTCCCTTATTCAAAATGTATCTAAGTAAGATAAAGGGAAGGGAAGAGAGACATGATTACAACTTGTGTACGGATATCCTTTTGTCCACTTTATTTAATCTCATGAAGGTGATGGGCCAGAGAACTACCTGCTATCTCTATCTATCTAAGTCTCCCTTGTTCCTTTCCCTCCGTATAGTACTCTCTGGTGCCCTTCCCATGAAAGGGAATGAACATAGCTTCATGTTCCCCCAAAGGGTCCCCCATCAGACCTCACTCGGTCTCACTAATGGAAAGGAACACTAGACACATGAAAAGATAGAAGAGTTGGGATCGAGTCTAGATCATTTTTTTGAGGAAGGAGTACATAATGCTCCCTTGACATTTTTTAACTATGCAATAAGTGTGTGGTCTTACGCCTGAGTATTTATAAGATAATTCAAAAGTGAAAATTCATTAGATTTCACATTGATTTCTCTCCCTATTGTGTAGTGAAAGAGTGTCAGAATAACATTATTTGCTCTTGTGATGATGAGGTAATCTAGACTCCTAGAGGCATACACTCACCTAACATGTAGTAAAGAAATGTGAGGGGAACATAGACCTCTATATGACATAGGGTAAAGGATCTAGGTACCCATTCTTGTTATTTTTTATATACATTGTGTATTGTCCAAAATTTTTTGGGTGAGTATGATTTTATGTACGCATAGAAATTATTGTCTTGCTTTTGTCAAAAATAATTTCTTGTTTCTTTGACAAAAAAAAAAAATGCTTTTTAAAGATGTTACATTGTCTGTTCTTCAAGAACGTTTGAGACAATATCAAGATCAAGGATATTCTAAGGAAGCTAGCAAGAAAAATGAAAACTTTGGAAAACAACTAAGTTACTGGGTAAAAGAGGGTCTAAATCCTCTACATCTGAGTGCACAGTACACCCATCTTTTTCTCTCACAGCCCACCTGTGTCAATTGACAGGTGATCAGATACGCTGTGAGAGAAAAAAAATTCAGTGCACCATGCACTAAGGTGGAGAAAATCCAAATCCAAATCCAGTAAAAAATAGGCACGATGTCTTAAGCCCCAGCCACCACCGGTTCCCCAATTTACAAATCATCGATGACGAGGCAAGTTACAGACGGATTGGAAACATTTAGAAATGAAATCTGTGCGTTTTTAGTTTTTACATCACCATCTCATAAAATGGACCATCCATAGACCCATAACGGCAGATACAGTTCTCATGACAAGTAACACGTTTTTTCTGGCAGCAACTGCCGAGATCAATCCTTTACCAGGAAGAAGGGGAAAAGAAAAAAAGAAAAAAGAAACTAAGATCAATGCCAATTTATTTCAAAAAAGAATCATTAGTACTGGGAAAGATGATAATTCCCAAATCTGTATTTCACTTTTCCTACCACTAGATCCAGAAACATCATCGAGAACCTTATTGAATTCAATACACAAAGTGAACACGAACATGATTACTTAGAGATACCATGCTAATCATATTAATGCGAAAACATGTCAAGCTTTAACAAATACTTCTTGCTTTGTCAAGGGTTCAAATCTCTCCTTTCTAGAAAGAGATAAAATTCCGTCAAATATTTAAATTATATACAAATTAATCACCCTAAGGATGTAGTTGAGGTACAAGTAAGTTGGCCCAAACGAATCTCAATTTCAAAAAATAAAAAATAACACAACACTGGCATGGTTAGAACTTGACTATTCACAACAGGGATCAGGTCAGGGTTAGTCTTTTTCGAGTCCAACCGGACGGCCGATGGTTCCATCTATCTGATCCATTTTTTAAGACCATGGTCTATGCAGCTCCTGTCTTGCAATTCTTGCTCCTCTCCAGTTGTCTATGCAAATAGTCTTTCAGTCCCCTACACATTTTCTGCACCTCTGCGTCTCTTCTTCAACTCATAGGAATCCTCCATCTTGGTTCTTGCAAACTTCCCTTTTCCTCTTCAATTGTCTCTGCACACCTACTCTGCCTTATTTTCTCCCAACTAGGTTCTTTCAGAACCTTTATCTTTTATTCGCCAGAAGAGATGTTAACAGTGTTTTCTACCTCACGTATGGAAGCGCTGTGACAGAAAAACAGCTTGCCTGACAGTTTAGTCTCAAGCCACAGAATAAAAGCCAGTGAGAGAACCAAATCGCAAAAATGTGACAGCATATCAATCAAACACAGAAATGTCTCCATTCCAACAGCAAGAAGCAATGACATTGGCCATGATGGGGTGAAAGGCAACATCCACACATGCCTGTTCATATGCCTTTAGTTTATAAAGGAGCTCGGAGGATTTATAGTTATAGAAGTATATGCATCCATCAGAGGAACCTGAAGCAAGCTTCTCACCATCTATGGAGAAGTTGCACTTGATGGGAAACCCAAAAACTCCATGACTCTCATATCTCCTGTACTTGTCCAGCTTGAAAGGGGGTTTGGATGAGAAGATGGCTACGTAGTTACCATTGGATTGTGCAACAAAAAATGGCTCAAATGGATGATACCTAACACATGGACATGTATAAGCTTCCACATAAACCTGGATATACACACAAAAAAAAAAGAAGTAAAAACGAAAAAAATGTGAGCTCTTCTGATAATTCTAGGTCGACTAAAAACAGGTGGCAATTATGTCAACTCTTTAAGATTTTCAGTCACATTTATTAACATAAGAAAAACCAGGATGTGTAACACCTGAATAAGTTCCTCCAGGATGTGTAACATCTTAATAAGTCCTCTACAGGGTACAAATATCTAACACTACCTAGAGACTACCTTCAAAAGCAGGAAGGAATATCCCCGTGGCTGTCTCATTATACAGCAAAACCTAAACCATAAAGAGAAAAGGTTTTCAGCACTGAGGGTGAAGGATAAGTGCATTATATTGACTACAGTTTGAAGTCGATGATAGCCCCATACTGTTCCTTGATACCCGCCACACACCATTCAAAACCTTCAGTCAAAGGATTCTCTCTCCCTTGACCATAGAATTAAGGAAGAATGCTATCATTTCTACAATCTAATTTACCCAAATTTCAGAGGCTATTACAAAGACATAACATAGCAGCAACCTAGAATTCACAGACCACCACCAATGTGGGCATTTCATGCAATAATCAAATTATAGGGTGGAGCACACAAAAGGATGATAAGACAGAGGTGGTGTCAGATTGTATGACAAACATCAAACTATTAAGAAGCAACCAAAAAGCACGATAAGAAATAAATCAGGAGCACCAAACTGAGAAAACGGCCCTCCTTTTCTGCCAAACAGGTTGTAACCTCATCCTATATTCCTCTGGATAAAATTATCATCAATCTCTGGGTGAGCTGGATCATACAACTCTTACAGGTGAAAGTAATTCTCCCTGGGAATAAGTCATCCCAAGAACAAAGTCAACAACTGACTCCTACGGGGAAATACATCAAAGGGTCTGCATAGGGCTAGTTTTATCACTAATCCAATTAAACCAGCCAAGCATAGCAGTCTCAGCAAAAACTTTGGAAAGGCACTTCAACCTGTCATTTTGTAAATCATGAAGTTGATCTCCTTTTAGGTAAAAGCCTGAACTGTCTTATGTTTGCCAACTGGAGCTGAACATGGATGTGCTTCTAGCACAATGGTGGCAGCCTCTTACACAGAGGCAGTAAGACCAAGGAGGTCTTGGGTTCAAACAACTGTCCCTCCACACCTTCCGTCCTTAACCCCCCCCCCTTTCCCATCCCCTAGGCCTATAGGCCCCCGATCCTTGTGATTGGCTGATGATATAACCCCAAAAAAAACCTTGACCTGAACCATGCACAGATATATAGTTGATGCGAAATTGATGGGTTTTGAGTGATCACATGACCTACAACTCAGATGTTCTATGATCTCATAGAGTCACAGTAACCCAGGTTTCACAGCCAAGGCCATGATGTCGACTAAAAAACCCCCACAAATTTCTTACAGATGGGAAGCAATACTGTAACACAATAACATTGTCCATCAACGATGAAAAGTGCAATTTTACAGAACTTGTTTTAGTGGTGGAATTTTTTTAGCAAATGAGTGTCCCTCTTCTAGATTATTTGCAGAATCATGATGAGAAGTTTATACTTCGCATAAGGATCATAGCATAAAACAGTACAAGAGATAAATGCTTCTATCTTTATTCTTCACAAAGCAATTGAACAAGAATTTATCTACCAGATGAGGACCTACCTGATTTGATAAGGGTATTTGTCGCGTGACATCCCAAACAATGATAGAATTTTCACTCACATTGCCTCTGGACACATCACTGGAAGAGATGAAATGTTTGGCATCAGGACTGAATTCTATATCTAGGATTGGGCCCAACCCTCGAATGTACTCCTGAACTTCCTTGCCAACTCGAATATCCCAAAGTCTAATAAATCCTTTTGATCCTCCAGAAAGAAAGAGACTGTCATTTTCTGGATGGAACTTTATCACCCCCACAATTTGATCTTCTTTGAAAAGCTGAGTTTCTATACCTTTCTCAACATCAACTAACCTTGAAGAGCAGTCATATCCGGAAGAAAGCAGAGACAAACCATGCTGCGACCACCTCACATCCTTGACTGCAGCATTATGATTTTTAAAAACACGTGCTTTTTGCTGACTTCTGCTCCACACATTCCAAACACAGACAGTGCCATCCATTCCAGCAGAAGCAAGAAGATGGGCTGTGGAGCAAATCCAAATTAATGGTAGAAAGGAAAGAATATAACAGTAATCAAAGAAGCCAATCATCCCTAAGAATATAATAGTAACAAGAGAAACCAATAATGTCTTTCTCCGAGGGGTTTCAAGGAAACAAAACCATAGAACAGAAAAATATGCAAACTAACCAAGGCCCTGTCAACCTATTTGATTTCAGAAAATCCAAATTTTTCCATATCCAACTGGAAAGTTTGACAGAAGTTAAATAGGAATCAGACAACCACGTCAAGATTAGAAAAGAGAACTTATTTTTGTAAAAGAAAAATATGACAGGTGCCCTTCCACTCCAGTATAGCCATCAATGAGAGGCCCTGAATGTCTGACCTTACCCCTTGAGCAGTCATTGGCCTGGGAAAGTTGACTGCCCAACAGGTCAGCAGAGGTCAAATGCTTGCCTAAATGATATTCAGAATCATCCTTTTTTTATACATGACTGCCCCTAAGAAGGCTCTGCAATAATCTCCAACATCTTTAGGAATCTCCATATTTTTACCTCAACAGCGTTGGGGCTTTATTAATTTCCAAGTGCCTAAAGGCATCTCCATATCAGTTGCAAAATAGTTATGGGGAGGTTCATTGATCTCCAGGGGCTTCCAACCCTTTGATGTAGGAAAACACCCAAAATTTTTACGTAATTAAGGCTCTGTAAGCACAATATGAACAGTAGAATATTAATCCTAAAAAACTCACTAGATAAAGGAGGGTATAAACCACCTAATAAAGGTGAAGGAAGTACAAATTGAATCCTTGAAGGAGACGGAAGCAGGAAAAACATAGGGTGGGGGAGGGAGAAAAAGAATCTAATTTATATACTCAGAAATGAATCAAAGGAGCAGATCAGAGCAAGTTTGAAAAAAAGAAGGGGGGGGGGGGACTTACGGATTAGGTCTATTCTAAAATTATTAATCTTCAAAGTTTACTCGTCTCATATCTCAAATCTGAACTCCACTTTCATCTGCCCTCGCATCCAATACGGACCGCAACCACCACCATCACCATCAACAGCCTTAACCCCTGCAATCCAATCCAAATGGACCCACCCTCCCATGGCACCACACTCCCTGCCTCCTTCCTTTTCAATTCATTCAAACTGCTTGCTCAAGTCAATTCAACCTCGAAATCATGAGGAACCAACACTCCAAAACAAACAACCTTGGAGGTTCTTTGGCTTAACTATTATCCATGTCACTAGGTACTAAAGTTGGAATAATGGTTTTAAGGGCTAGGAGGGTGTCGGCTGAAATGACTTTAGGGACGTGCAGGTTTGTAAAGTTTGGCTTCAAGAGTAACACATGCAATTGATTCAAGTTGAATGGACAACAATTCGGATGGTAAAGCCAAGATGAAGATGGGTGGGCTAGTTTTAGGTTGTTAGACAGCATTGGTTTGAACAGATATTAGGTGTATGTACTTTGTACTTGTCACAAAACCAAACAGAATCTGATGCAACTCCTCCCAAAACATTTATCAAGTGGAAGTAGACCAAGAATTTCAGGTCTAATGTGTTGCAGTGGAATAGAAGTTGTATGTCGGAAGAGCAGCGAAATCAGCAGGAATGGCAGATGTGCCCATGATGATGAAGATCGTAAATGGAGAAATTGGATATTGTTGAGGTTGAGTTTTATGAGCAGATATGTGTAGGTAGACAAGTTGGAGGTAGTGCTGAAAACTATGATGTGCTACAACTTGGAAAATCAGAACACCTTGGAGGACAGTTTGTTGTGTAGGCAACAGTCAATGAGCAAGGATTTGTTTGCACCACACAGTGCAAATACACAACATAGTGTGATGGGATGGCAAAAAGAAAGATACGGAAGGAGGGAGGGGGGTTGGAAGCATGGTGAGCAAGAGACCCATAGGGGTTGGGTAAATGCATGAAGCACAGTGGGTGGATGGAATGGCGGAGAAGATTGGGTGCGGATGCCAGAAGTGTATGGCCACAATGGTGAAAGGTGGTGATGGTGGCAGTTGTGGTTGGCTGGGTCAAGTATGAAAGTGGAGGTAAAGACAGCGGTTTGGGTGGGACATCTGGGGATGATGTTGAAAAAGGTAAAATGGAAATTTTATCATTCCAAGTATAATCAGTGCAGAAGGCATCTAATCTGTCATTATTCAAAGGATGGTTAACACAAAAGACTTCCCTTTTTCCCTTTTCTTTTAATTTCTTAATTACTAAGTCTAGGCACCTTCATCTAATTTACCCCCAAAAGAATCCAACGTGAAAATTAAATAATAAAATTAGAAATTGATGAGACATTAGCAAAATGATGAATAGAGGTCCAGTTGAGAGAGATGCAATTTTTCTGAAATTTCTGATAGGGTGGCAGTGAAGGCATTGCTAGTGAATCCACACAGAAAATGAACTATAACTGAAGAATTCAGAGCCAGCTTCTGCGAATGACATGCAGAGAAGCAAAATCAGAAAATATAATAGACTGAAGAGTATGAATGATATGTTGGATATTATCATGGTGGGAGGCGAGATCTCGCGAGATATCTCGTTTTTTCAGCTTGGCGAGACGAGATGGAGGGCGAGAGCAGCGAGTTGGGATATCTCGCTCGATATCTCGCAATATCTCGCTATATCTCGCCATATCTCGCCCTGGATCTCGCTGGAACTCTCAATTTTCACTTTTTTTTTTGTGGATTTTGGCTGAATTTTCACTTGCAACTACTCTTAGCACATCTACAACAAGGAAGATCAATCATTCTTTACTTGTCTTATGAATTTATGATTTAATGACTTATATAGAACTTCTAATGGTTGTATAATTATTTTATTCTTGAAAATTAAGATTTTGATACTCATATGGATGGAATTTTGATAACATTTAAGTTAGTTGATGCATTTGATATACTTGCATTTCATTTATATGCCTCAAAGGGTCTATATTACATGTTGTATAACATTGCATTCCCTAATCCTACTACATTTCGGTTTCACACTATGGGTAGACTTAGAAATCATACATAGGGTTGTTTCTAACAAATCCAAGGCCACCAACGTGTTCAAAAGGCCTTAAATAAGTTAAAAACCAAGTTTTAACCCAATTGGGACCCTAAAACCCACCAAGATGGGACACCGAGTTGACACCAAAAAGTTGTATATCTCGACCGAGATCTCACCGAGATTGTCGAGATCTCTCTTTTTCAAGGTGGCAAGATCTCTCGAGAGAGCGAGATCTTCTACCATGGATATTATAAGTATGTATGAAAAAAAAAAAAGAGAAAAAATGAATGAATCACAGTTTATGCAAGAATTCAGCAGCTGAATACAAGTATTTAGGTTTCTGAGACAAAAAATATGAACCCAAACCGAAGGGGATGACGCAACCAAGAGTTAGGAAACCCCAATATTTGGGTCACTCTGGCCCATCCAAGAGTATAACAATTGAGTATTAAATAATTGATAGCAACTAATAATAAACTGAAGATTCCAAATTAAGGGTGGCAATTTGGTGACTAAACAGAATCTTAGAGGGAAAAGTTGACAGATGAATCTGAATAGAGATACATGAGTAATTACTGATCATTGGCGGCGAGAGCACTGAAGCACAGCCCATTTTTTCCTCATTAGCTTCCATCAAACCTCCCTTGCATGGAGAGGGGATAAGCTACAAAGTAGCAATCCAGCAAAATAGAAACTATCCTTAATGTATTCATACTTCTACTTAATCTTCAGAAATGAATTTGGACACCAATAAAATCTATCTTGTTCTTGCAGTTACCTACCAATAAAGTAAATAAAGAATCCCAAGAACGTAACTTGAAAGGCACAGCCAATTAGTCGAATCTAAGACTTAAGCCACAAGGAGCTTTCAAGTTATCCTTTATGGGCCTAAATATGGCCCATTAGTTGACTCTAAGACTTAAGCCACAAAGGGCTTTCTGGATTGTTTCCATCGCTGGCCCATACGTGGCCCAAAGATGGGGTGGTTCAATGGTGGTTCAGGATTGGCTGTTTCTGCTTCAACCTCAATCGACCGTCATAAGCCTTAAGTTATGAAGATTTTGCTTGGGATTTTTGGTTTGCCCTATGGGGTCTATGTTTCCTCAGATATTCAACAATCACCTTACACCTATGGCTTCACACGGGAAGCAGCTTCAAAAAGAGAGAGGCGGGGAGGAAGAAGTTTATTTTCCTCCAAAGAAAGGAGAAAAAAATCTAGCTAGTTTAAACTTCAATCATGAAGTGACAACCATATATTTAAGAATGTCTAGGCAAGAACATCTCTGTTTTTTCCGGAGATTGAGGAATGCCAATCAGATGGATAAGTAAGATCCCAACAAAATGTTCTTGGATCACTCTGAATTTGAATTTTGTTGCTCCATGGGCAATGAAGATCTTGCAAACTCGACTGCAGCTTTTGGGGCTGATTGGTGGAACAGAAGGATGTCATGTTTTGACATTTGCAGGGAGGAGAGACTAGCTCCTGGTGTTAGCTATGGAGCTGTTTGCTATTTATAGAGGAATCTGACACTGCATTGATAGAGTTTTGGTGGAGATCTCAATTCCAGCAGAGTCCAAGAAGGCTGTAGATATCATAGATGACAGGACAAAAAGCAAATGTAAGGGACAAGAAATTGAAAGGTAAAGTCCAGAATTCAGCCTGTCCACTACTCTGTAGGGAGGTTGCAGGTGTGGAGAGAACAGAACCAGCCAACAGACTTCATGAAATGAGTCTTTAGGGAATTGGAGCAGAGATGACTTGAATTCCTTTCAGTTTCCCCATTGAATTGATGGATCTTGTAGTGAACAATGCAGATTTGCAAATATATTACAGTAACTTATGTTTGGGACAATGCTTAGAAGGGGATTCCCTTCTTCCCCCTAGCTTAGGGGTACCCATAGTTGTCAAGGTGTCGCCTAGTTGTCCAGGTAGTGACCAACAATGCTTGGCGACTGTCGCTTTAAGGGAATACAAAAAAGCAGATGCCTTAGTGCCCAAGGCATCGCCAAGGCATCCAGGCGGGCACCTTGGCAACCAAGTGTCAGCCTTTTCGTTTTTTTAATTTTTTATAAAGATTCTAAATCAAAGGCTGATGTTTCTCAGCCCATTTGTTTCCAATACATGAATCAATTGGTCAAAAGTATACTGGAATGCCTTTAGGCACTACATGGGATCATAATTAAAAAAAGGGGAAAAAATGAAAACAAATTCTTATTCCTCATGATACTCGACATGAAGAGCTCCACCGAAGTTCTTTCACTTCTTCCATCATCGCCGGCAGTATTCTTCTTCTCTGGCAACCAAAGGTGAATTCCCTACTCTCCGGCAACGTTTTTTATTTTTTTATTTTTTAATTACTTTGAGACTTAAATACCTAGTCGCCGATGCAAACACCGGAGTTTACAGCAAGCCAGCGACCATCTCCGGCATCTTCGGTGGTTTTCTTTCCAACCCAAGCTGAGTCACCTTCTCGGTGCCCCCAAAAAACCCCTTTTTTTCCCCCTTTTTTTTTTTTTTTTGGGTGCTCCCCCCTTCGCCCCCCCCCCCCCCCCCCCCCCCCTACCCCCCTCCTTTTTTTTTTTTTTTTTTTTTTTTTTTTTTTTTTTTTTTTTTTTTTTTTTTTTTTTTTTTTGTTTTTTTTTTTTTTTTTTTTTTTTTTTTTTTTTTTTTTTTTTTTGAATGTTGATTCACTCTTTTGTTTTTTGGATTGTTTTTACTAATGTGTTTTGTGCTAGATTGCTATTTTTTGTTTGGTTTTTTCTTCTTTAATTATGGTTCTGAAACCTGAGATACTTAAATATGTTGTTGTTCAGTTGTTCTGTCCTACAATGGTGAACTCTGAGATTCTGAATTTGGTTTCTTCTTCTTTAATTACTGTGTTAAGTACCTGAATGAGGTTACTTAACAAGGTGGAATAACTCAAGAAGAAAAACGAGACTTTGAATAAAAGTTGAATAAGAAACAATATAATCTACCAGCAGTAGGTGATTCCTACGGCTACCCAAGAGCAATGGCTCTCACATAAACTTCTCTCTATATCCTTTCTACTCATCCTCCCCCCTATTTATAGCAATTACATTCCTATCGAATTAATTAACAAAATCAGCCTACTTCGAGTAGGACTCTTCAAAAGAAACCTAACTGTAATGTAACTCTAACCTAGATGTATTATGACTCTTGACTCTCTAAATCTAATTCTAATAACCTTAACGCAGAAGGACTCTTCATGCTTCAAATTTGCCGATGCTTTGAATGCACTAGGACTCTGCTGAAAACGACGAGGACTCTCTTCACTCTTCAAACTGTCAATCGTTTCCTTGGGAGTGCTTTCCTTGTCGAATATAGACTCTTGATATCAGGGGCTTATCAATACTCCCCTCCAAAAGTTTCACCTTGTCCTCAAGGTGAAAATCTGGAAAGTGGGACTGTATTTCAGCATAAGATTCCCAAGTATTTTCACAAGGTGGCAGTCCTTTCCATTGAATCAAAACCTCCAGCAACCCTTGAGTAGAGAAACGAATGTTGAGCAAGGCTTCGGGTGTGAGCTGCAACTCGCCATTTCCCGCAAACAAGTTGGAAGCGGCTGCGGCTTAATGTGCTGCCCAAGGTGCTCGCTTCAAGCGTGAAACGTGAAACACCGGGTGGATCCGTGAATCATCGGGTAAACGTAGACGATAGGCGACTGGTCCCACCGGCTCAATGATCTGAGTACGGCCCATAGTAGCGATGGCTGAGTTTCTCATTGGGCCGTTTGGCGAGTTCTCGGAAGCGATAAGGTTGTAGCTTAAGAAAAACTTCATCCCCCACTTGATAATGCACTTCCCTACGCTTTGAATCCGCGGAATTGCACATCCTATCTTGGGCCACCCGCAGATTTGTTTTGAGATCCTCCAACACCTGATTGCGCTTTCGGAGGAACACATCAACCTCATCCACTTTAGATCGACCATCCTCCCAACACGAGAAGAGAGGGGGGTCTCGTCCATACACAACCTGAAAGGGAGTCATTTTTGTGGCTGAATGAAACGTCGTATTGAACCAATATTCGGCCCACGGTAACCAATTAATCCAGTCTTTCGGTTGGCGAGCGCAAAAACATCGTAGGTAAATTTCAAGGCTGCGATTTACCACCTCTGTTTGACCATCCGTTTGAGGATGGTAGGCGCTGCTGAACTTGAGGTTGGTACCCGCTAATTTAAAAAGCTCCATCCAAAAATTACTAAGGAAGACACGATCTCGATCGGAGACGATGGTTCGAGGGAACCCATGCAAGCGGATAACCTCCTTGCTGAACGAGATAGCCACATCCTTGGCGGAATAAGGGTGTGAAAGAGCGATGAAATGCGCGTATTTGGATAGCCGATCAACTACAACAAGCACGGTATCTCCACTCTTAGTCCTGGGTAACCCACCAATAAAATCCATGCTAATGTCTTCCCAAATGCGATCTGGAATTGGTAGTGGTTGAAGGAGTCCAGCGGGTTTCATGGCTTGATATTTACTGCGCTGACAAGCATCACAACTAGCCACAAATTCGAGGACAGCAGCCTTCATTCCTACCCGGTATACCCACAGTGCTAATCGCTTTGTAAGTCCTCAAAAACCCTGAATGCCCACCGAATGGGGTAGAATGATACTCTGAAAGTAATTTGGGAATTAATGGTGACCCATCGGGGATGACTAACCGATTCTTATAGAGTAAGGTGCCCTTTTGAAGCTGGTAGCTGGGGTAGTCCTGGGATCCCTTCAACAAGGCTTGAACGATCTTCTGGTAACGGTCCGAGGCGTGTACCGCTGTATCTAGTCCCTCACTTTCCTGCCAAGTTGCTGTTGTCATCGAATAAAGCTGCTTATCATCCTGCGACCTTCGCGAGAGAGCATCGGCGGCTTTGTTTTCGCTACCCGGACGATACAATATCTCAAAATCAAATCCCAAAAGTTTCAAGACCCACTTTTGTTGATCAGTAGCCACAATGCGTTGTTCCAAAGCAAATATTTCAGACTTTTCGATCCGTTCGTACTTTGAAATGTCTCCCCATCAAGTAATGACGCCATTTTTGAATGGCAAGTACTATTGCCATTAGTTCTTTCTCATGACGGACTTGGTTTGTGCGCGAGGGGACAACACTTGGCTCCAGGTAGGCAATGGGATGGCCCTCTTGCATCAAAACCGCACCCAGCCCAAAACCCGAAGCATCGGTCTCTACCAAAAACTCTTTCGTGAAATCAAGCGTCACCAATCTTTGGAACGGTTGTCATGGCTGTCTTGAGGGCATTAAACGCCGTCGTTGCCTCGTTACCCCACTGAAATGCATCTTTCTTCAATAAGTTTGTGAGTGGAGCGGCAATTTTACCATAATTTCGGACGAATCTGCGGTAATATCCGGTTAATCCTAAAAACCCTCGCAAGGCTTTAAGATTGGCGAGTTGGGGCCACTCCACCATGCACTTAATCTTCCGTGGGTCCGCCGTGACTCCGTCTTTAGATATGATATGTCCTAAATACTCCAGGTGTAGCAACCCCAAACATGCATTTTTTTCGGTTGACTACAAGGTGGTCTTGTGTGAGAAGTATAAAGGTGGTTCGCAAATGGGCCACATGTTCCTCCATGGTCTTGCTATACACCAAAATATCGTCAAAGAACACCAAAATAAATTTTCGCAAGTGTTCTCGAAATACCTCATGCATTAGTGATTGAAATGTGGCTGGAGCATTCGAGAGCCCAAACGGCATCACCAGGAACTCGTAATGCCCATTATGTGTACGAAAAGCCGTCTTTTCTTCATCACCTTCCGTCATTCTAATTTGGTGGTATCCCGCTTTCAAATCAAGCTTGGTAAACACCGTGGCTCCGCCTAGCTCATCCAACGATTCGTCAATTGCGGGAATGGGAAACTTGTCGGGAATTGTGAGTTTATTCGAGGCACGATAGTCCACGCTGAAACGCCATCCGCCATCCTTCTTTCGAACCAACGATCTTGGATCGGGAGTAAGGACTCACACTAGGTCGTACCAATCCTGCTTGTTAACATTTCCTGTACCAATCTTTCGACCTCGTTCTTTTGAGAATGTGGGTAACGATAGGGTCGAATATTAGGTGGGTTACTCCTCTCGGCTAACCGTATCTGGTGGTCTTGCTTCCTTCTTGGCGGCAATTCAGTTGGTTCAGCAAATAATTGAGCAAAGTCAGTTAATAAATGTGACACTGCTGTACTCTCTTGTACCTCTATATCGTCTCCGACGGGATGCTGAGGTTGTAGCCAGTATCCATCACCACCTGCTTGAACCGACTGTAGCACACTCTTCAATGTTGTTTCTAATCGCAGCAAGGTTGGATCCCCATTTAGTTTCACGGGTCGTCCCTGCCACTCAAAGCTCATGGTTCTCAAGCGCCAATTACTGCGTACTTCCCCTAGTGTCTGCAGCCATTCTACGCCCAAGATTATATCAATGCTACCCAAATTGAAAGGGTAAAAATTTTGCACAAAGACCTCGCCGCCTAGCTGAATCGGAATCTGTCGACAAATCCCCGTACCTTTGCTAATCGTCCCATCGCCCAAAGCAACCTGAAATTTTGTTTTCTGGATTTCCAATCCCAACGGCTCCACCAACTCTTGAGCGACGAAATTGTGCGTTGCTCCACAATCGATCAGAATGATGACTTCATAGCCATTTATTTGTCCCGTTAGTTTCAGTGTGTGTGGTGAATCGATCCCCACCAAAGAGGTATGCGAGAGTTCCGTCTCAAGCACCGGCTCCATATCGTCATCATTGATCACTCCTTCCGCTGCTGCAACCACGGACTATCATCGTCGTGGAGTAACAGCAACCTTAGTTGCTTCAGAGGGCATCGATGGCCTTTGGAGTATGGGCCGTCACACCTGAAACATACCCCTTTGTCCATTTTATCTTTGATTTCTTCCTGGGATAACCAACGTGAGCGTCCTGAGCTCCCCGTCGCAGCGGTAGTTGCAGGTCGAGATTGTGAAGAGGAAGACGCGGGTTCACTTATTTGGTTTGGCCGAACTGAACCGTTAAAGCTTTGGTTCATTCCGGTTCCCTGAACCGTATTGGTTCCTTTAATATTGGTGTTGGGTGGGCTGAAGTTAATAACACGTGAGGTTAGATTTTGGGCTGATTGAGTGGTTGGGCCAAAAGAGGTTTCTTATTTTCCCCACTCCATTTTTGTCCTCCACGGCTTGGGCAGGTCCATTATTTGGCCCAAATTGGTGAGCCCAAATAATCGAACTTCAGCCCTTACTTCTTCATTTAAACCAGCGAAAAACACCCCCTTCAACCATTCTCCATCTACCGCTCCGCTCTGCTTTGCTAATTTCTCAAACCCTTCTCTATATGCTGCAAACGTTCCACTTTGCTTGTGATTAATCAATGCTTCTTGGGAGTCTTCAGTTGTCTTTGAGTTAAATCGATAGATCATTGATTCTTTCAAGTTTCTCCATGATGACAATGGCTGCTGCGGTTCTCGGAAGCGTATCCATCCTAGTGCTGCACCTTCAAAACAAAGGGTTGCGAGTTCGAGTTTCTCTTCATCGCCGAGTTTGTACAGATCAAAGTACCTTTCAGCTCGTGCGATCCATCCCATCGGATCTTCCCCCGTGAAAATTGGCATCTCAAGATGTCTAGGAAGGAAGTCTCTCGGTTTCTCTGGTTCGATCGTACGCTTGCTGTAATCTGGAACTCCATCGGTTCTAGTCACCTCCGGCATTAAGGTATGCATCTCTGCTGATTTTCCTTGCGATAACATGAACCTTAATTCATCTCTAAACTCGTCATTGGCCTTTTCTCCTTTCTCTATGTTTTGTGCTAGGAGTCCCACTTGACCTTGAATCTCTTTCACGATACTTTCCAATTCCTCTACCCTCTGCTCCATTCAACTCTTGACCATTCCCCTAGAATCGATGGCTCTGATACCAATTTGTTAAGTACCTGAATGAGGTTACTTAACAAGGTGGAATAACTCAAGAAGAAAAACGAGACTTTGAATAAAAGTTGAATAAGAAACAATATAATCTACCAGCAGTAGGTGATTCCTACGGCTACCCAAGAGCAATGGCTCTCACATAAACTTCTCTCTATATCCTTTCTACTCATCCTCCCCCCTATTTATAGCAATTACATTCCTATCGAATTAATTAACAAAATCAGCCTACTTCGAGTAGGACTCTTCAAAAGAAACCTAACTGTAATGTAACTCTAACCTAGATGTATTATGACTCTTGACTCTCTAAATCTAATTCTAATAACCTTAACGCAGAAGGACTCTTCATGCTTCAAATTTGCCAGTCGCCTGAATGCACTAGGACTCTGCTGAAAACGACAGGACTCTCTTCACTCTTCAAACTGTCAATCGTTTCCTTGGGAGTGCTTTCCTTGTCGAATATAGACTCTTGATATCAGGGGCTTATCATACTGTTTTTTTTTTTTTTTTTTTTTTTTTTTTTTTTTTTTTTTTTTTTTTTTTTTTTTTTTTTTTTTTTTTTTTTTTTTTTTAATATGGTTTGTTCTTTGATGTTGGTTACTTGGTTTTCTTAGTTGAAGGAAAACCAAGCTTTCAGAATTCAGATATTGGGTTTTGAGTTTGTACTTTGGAGGAATCAGGCACTTAATTATAAGGAAACTATAGGTCAATGAGAAATAATTCTGCTGTGTTAGTAATATTTTGTTTTTTAAATCTGTTGTGTTCTTTTGTAATGACATTTTTTTTTGCTGTATTCTTTTATAATATTCTTTTGTAGGTTATAATGAGAAATATTTTGCTGTATTCTTTTGTAACATTATGTTTTTCAAATTTTTGTATTTTGTTGTATTAGTATTACTTATTTTTTTCTATTTCTGCTATTAATTAGTTTCCCTATTCAGATTCATCAATGGAAGAGAATACTGGACCTATACCTACTAGACTTGGGGAAGGGGATAATACAAGTACTGCTGCATCATAAGATGCCATGAAAGATCCCAAGAGGAGAGCAAAGTTGATGAGCACATTTATGTGTGAAATCTTAGGGTATAAAGCATTCATTTTACACACTTAGAGTGGAGCTACCTTGGGTTTTATATTGTTTTTGCAGATTTTAGGACTCTTCAAGATTTAAGCAAATATTTGGAGTTTTGAGTATGAAACATGCAATTTTACACGTTAAGAGGTCCATTCAACTTCTCAAGTGCGAAAATGGGCCTGATCTGGAGCATGATGGGCTAGAGATGTGATTATGGGCCAACTCCAAAATATTTTAGACATAAAGAAGCAAATTTTTATTTGCGGTTGAGATTAGAAATTATCAATCAAATCTACAGAGGTTTTATTGAGAGAGTCCTAATGGAGAAAAAGAGTCCTTGCATACTTCAATATCTTATTTCCTATTTGGGACTTGATCAAAGAAAGAAAAAGGGGGGGCGAGAAGGAAGAGGGAAAATTCCCGTTTTTGAATGTCTCTGTCCAATTTCGATCAAGCCCTTCATCGAATGGTCATCCAGTGTCAGATCCAGCTGATTTTTGGAGGAGAGCTTCATGACTTCTTGATCCTCAAATCCAACAGTGGAATTGTGCATTTGATCTCTCTAAATCAGTTCGATTAGTACACCAAAACCCTAATTGGTTGAGTCAGATAGGAACTCTGAGTTTGATTCAAACTTTGTCAAGATTCATATCCCATGTAAACTCTATAAAAGGAGAGCATACTCCTTCAAGGGAGAACGTGTTTTAGAGCTTAGGAGAAGCACATTTTCTTTTCTCTTTGGTTTATTTAGGATTTCTCTAGTTTTCCTTGATTACTTTTGTGAGATTTTAATTTCTAGATTGAATGTTTAGGTTTAATTTTTCTATGTAATGCAATTTCAAGTTAAAGTTTAAGGATTCGTTTTTCTCTGGGCCTAGCAATTGCAGATCTTGATCATTCTAGATCTGGTTGTTAGGGTTGGTTGAGATTCGAATTGTTAGTTCAATTCTTTTTTATTATTTGAAGTTCAAAGATGCAAGTAACATTCTTCAATAATCTTCTCTTCCCCCTCCATTCCCGCTTCTATCTACCCCTCCATATTCTTAATTTAAGATTTACTTTTAGCATTTATTTATTGTTCTCCCTTCCCCTGGGTCCTTGATTAAAGATGCCTACAGTCGTGCCTCTCTGTGGTTAAGGTTTCCCTTTTTCTTTATTGCTTTGTTATTTACTTTCTACAATTTCCTTTCAGCATTTATTTATTGTTCTCCCTTCCCCTGGGTCCTTGATCAAAGATGCCTACAGTCGTGCCTCTCTTTGGGTAAGGTTTCCCTTTCCCTTTTATTACTTTGATTATTTCCTTTCTGCAATTTTTTTTTCTAATATTCGTTCCCTCGATCGGTGGACTGTAAGTTATGACAAAGGGTCCATGATCAAAGTCATTATAATTATACTCCCCTTCCCCAGATCCAGAGCTGACACTCGGATCACTTCCCTTTTATTTTTATTTACTTATTGTTCACATTTTTTTCTGCCTTTAACTAATTATACGTTGGTTATGTTTGCTTTATTTTTCGTCTCAATTAGATTGCATTAGATGCATGGATTAGGACCGCTCGTTTAATTTAATTAATAAGTTAAAATCTTTGAATCATTGCACTCTCGCATTATCATTAAGAGGTTAATTCTAAAGTGGCATATCTCCTTGAGATCGACCCGTTAGCTACACGATACCGTGCGCTTGCAATTATTTTTTATTCCACAAACAAAAGCCAAAGGAGCTTGGGTGGAAATATGGTTACTGGCCAGACCTCACAAACAAAAACTTGGTCAGGTGTAACCTTTGCAAAATAAATACCACTAGCGGGATAAAAAGATTAAAACAACATTTGGCTGATGGGTTTGGTTATGTAGCCAAGTGTCTTAGGGTGACTTTAGAGATCTCTAGAGAGATGTTAGAAGCCATTATGGGCAAGGAAAAGAAGAAGGTCTCTACAACATTCGATGAGGATAGAGACGAAGAAGATATGCATTATAACCAAGGAGAAGAGGCATCTGGTGGAGACCAACAAGAAGAGATTCGATCTGGTTCTGAATCTGCTAGGTCACAATCTTCAATTAAACCTCCTGTGCCAAGTTCTAGGTTAGCTTCAAAGAAGAGAAAAGTTGCCACAACCACAATTAAGGGGTCCCATGGAACCCGTAAAAAAGTAGTTGTTGATAGGCGTAGAAAGCGTTCATATCAAACTACAATAGAGAGTCAGAGTTGACCTTTGGCAGAGAAGAAGAAAGCAGATAATGCGATTGCAAATTGGTTTTATCAATCTTGAATTCCATTTAATGCAGCTAAATCAATGAGTTCTAAGGTCCTGGCTTAATCCATTGCTTAATATGGGTCAAGTTATGTATTCCCTTCTTATCATGAACTAAGGGTGCCATTGTTGCAATCGGCGACTAAGAAAATCAGACATGAAGTGTATTGGAGGCATGGATTTACTCTCGTGTCTAATGGTTGAACGGATCAGAGAGGCAGATACTTGATCAACTTCCTTGTTGATTCTCCTAAGTGGGCTTTTATATTGGGCTCCATTAGTGCATCTAAGCATATTCAAGATGCGAATTTGTTGTTTCAGTTATTGGACAACAAGGCGGAGGAAACTGGGGAGGATAATGTCATACAAGTAGTCACTGACAATGCTACCAACTACAAAGCTGCTGGAAAGTTATTGACGGAGAAGAGGAAGACACTTTACTGGACTCCTTGTGCAGCCCATTGCCTTGATCTTATGTTGGAGGGTATTTGGAAACATTAAATCTTACAAGATTGTGATAGCTAAGGCAAGGAATGTGACAAAGTTCATCTATAGGCACACTCACCTTCTTAAAGGAACGAGATCCAAAACGAATGGCCATCATCTTAAAAGTGTAGCAAGATTTATGACATCAGTTTTGACAGTTCAGAGTTTGCTTTAGCATCAAGATGCCTTAAGGGCCCTAGTCATTTTTGAAGATTGAAAGTATTTTGGCCAACATAAAGGTAGAGAAGAGAGTAAAAGAAACCATATTTGCTACAGTATTTTGAAACGCAATGCAAGATTTTTTTTAATTTTTTTTTTGAGCTTCAATGCCTCTTCTTACTCTCTTAAGAATTGTAGATAATGATGAGAAGCCTGCTTTGCTTGAGGTTTCTGTTGCCATGAGAAAAGTAAAACACGCTATAAAGGATCGCTATAAGGATAACTTTAAGGGCAAAGAAAGATTGTGGAAAAAACATAAACATTGTTGACAAGCGTTGGGAGACTTAGATGGAGCGTCCTTTGTATACTGCTGCATTGTTTCTTAACCCTGGGAAAATTTTCCAATTCAAAGAAATTATTAAAGAGGATAATGATGTTATAACAGAGGCACAGATGGCTTTCACTAAAGTCATTTAAAAGCTAGTTCTTGATGTAGCCATACACGACAAGATCTATAGCCAAGCCAAAGCTTGTAGAGAAAGCAGACTTTCTTTTATGTCAAATATGGCAATTAGGCAAAAGGACAATCTTGAGTCCACATAAGTAACAATCAATGAATTATATTACATCGGTTTTTTTTATTTTTTTTTTTTATTTTATTTTTTAATTTTATTTTATTTAAGGGAGGTTCCTCTCTTGAGCTTATATGCTACTCATCTTCTGATCATGAGCGCAATTAGAACATGGTTGTATTTGTAAGTAGTTCATACTAAATACCTTCTTTAATCCTCATACTAAGTCCTAGAAATGACATACTACTTACAAATTACTATGTTGATGCTTACAAATTCAAATTCACACCAAGAGGAGGAATAGGTTGGAACACCAACACTAATAACCTTGTCTATATTCAATAATAACCTTGTCTATATTCAATACAGTCGACGCCTTGAAAAGAGGGTTAGGCTTCAGCGCGGAGAATAGAATTATAATCCGCTTGTGCTAAATGAGTAGTGAGTGGATGGTTAACCAAGGTGGCAATGATCTGGTGCATCCCAATGAAGACCTTAGGTGGAGCGATGTTGATAGGGCAATGGGGGCATCCACAATTATTCGAGGCAACCAGCCAACTAGGGCTCAAACATCAACTTCTGGAGCCAACAAAACGATGACATATGTTTCTCTATTTGGAGAGAACGAGACGAGATGAGGGTCGAGTCGGGAGATCTCGCCATCTCGTGAGATCTCGCCAACTCTGGTCCAACCTCCGCTTTAGGGATTCAACTTCTAAACATCTTTAACACATCTACAACATCAAATTATCATCATTCAAAACTATTTCAACAAGATCTTTAACAATGCAAGATTTTCCCCCAAATTTGAATTTTTTCAAATAGAATGTTCTACAATGGGTGTGTGAATCTAGTATAAATATATGTTGATCTACTAACTCTGATTTACACTTTCATGGAAACAAATTTAATTTTCTGCTATTAATTTATTTTTTGAATCTTTGTATTTAAAAAATATATTATCTAAAAGATTAAAATTAAAAAATATATAAAAAAATACTTATGATATGAATGTGATTATCACTTTTGTCGAACTATATTTAGAGGGCTACAACCCCATGTATTCATATTTTGATTATCATGCATGCTGTATTTATTTTTATTTTTTTATTTAAATAATTAAATAAAATAATTATGAAAATTAATATTTTATCAAAAATTATCTTATTTTTTATTTTTTAAATGATGCTCATATTATGTAATTTATTTTAAAAATACAAATATGTCTGTTTGAGCATTGTATATATGTTATCTTAGAACAAAGTGTGTGTTTTGTTATTTTATAAATTGTTTTTACATGTTTTTATTTATCTAAAAATTATTTTAATGACTATTAGGGAACATTCATGCATTTATTTAAGTGTTGTAGACTTGTATCTTAAATGACAACTAGTGGGAAAATGGCACTGACAATGAGACTTAGGACATTGCTTGGCAACATGGGGATCCACTGACTGCCGACAAGAAAAAATCCCATTACAGCTATTGCCTCAAGACTTTGAATTCTGGTGGTTCAACTAGATTAAAACAACATTTGGCTGGTGGCTACAAAGATGTTGACAAGTGTCCCAAGGTTCCTTATGAAGTGCAAAAAGCAATTACAGCAACTTTAAAAGGAGGGAGACAAAAAAGGAGGAAAATGCACAAAAGCAAAGGGAATTTAAGGATACAGTACTGCATAGACCTATTGTTGATGTTGATGAGGAGTCAGATGACGATGAGGAGAGGAGGTGGGTTATGGGTATTGAGTCACAGGCCGAGTGGAGACAGATGAAGACTGAAATGGAAGCTAATAGACAATCCTTACATTTTGAGAATGTGAGGCAAAATGAACAGATAAGAGGAACAGGTGGTTCGGGGTCAGGGACATCCATGCCAGCTAGACATAGTTTTCATGGAAGTGAGAGGACTGAAAGGAGGAAGACTACACATTAAGATGCCACATTTTACCAAGACCCCTCCCTCTTCAAGCATCAAGACACCTATCAAAGAAGCATTCCATATATGTTTTTTTGGAGGTAGAGAATGGCAGTAGGGAGAAGGAAGCTAGGTTGGCGATCAACAAATTCATGCTCTCCAACAACATTGCAGCCAAAACACCATACTATCAGGGGATGATCAAGGCAGTTGCTAGGGCAGGTGTTGAAGTTAAAGGCCCAACAGCTTGGGAAGTAACGAATAAATATAAGCAGGAGGTGGAGGAATACATTGGTTCATTGAAGGAAAGATGGACAACATAAGGTGTCACTGTGATGGATGATGGATGGACTGGTCCTACTAGACAGTCCATCATTAATTTCATGCTGAGCTGCAATGGAAAGACATCCTTCCTTAAGTCAGTGGATGCCTCAGATAAAACCAAAGATGATGACTACCTTTACAAGCTTCTTAGGCAGGTGGTCCTCGAGGTAATGCCAAGCAATGTTGTCCAAATTGTCATAGATAACGGTGTTAAATTCAAAAAGTTGGTAAAATGTTAATGAAGAAGAAGAGCAGCAGGATCCACCTCTTTTGGACACCATGTGCAGCACACTCGATTGATCTTATGTTGAAGGACTTGGGGAAGAGAAAGTCAATTAGTGTTGTGTTGAAAGGGCTAGAAGGGTCAGTAATTTTATTTATAACCATGGTTATGTGCTAAAGAAGCTGAGGAACTACTGTAAGGGTGATCTAGTCAAACCTGGATCGACTAGATTCACCACCAACTATGTAGCTCTGAAAAGCTTCTAGAAGAAAGTGGTGGGTCTACAACACATGTTTGCAAGTGAGGAGTGGTTTAATTGGCGTGGATCTAGCCATCCTGATGCAGTAGTAGTCCAACAAACCATTGCTGATGATTCCTTTTGGAGGCAACTAAATAGGACAGTGGGCGTTTAGAGCCTATTATGCTTGTTTTAAGGATGGTGGATTCAGAGAAGAAGCCCACAATGCCCCACATATATGTTGCCTCCAGCTAGGGGTGTCAATTTGTAGCCCGAACCGTTAAAACCGAACCTCACCGGCCCGTTATAGCCCGAACTAGCCCAGACCGAACCTTAATGGGCTGTGTTTGGGCTGAGGGTGGCAAAGCCCGCACCAACCCGAACCCAAACTGCAACCCGTTATAAACTGTTTTGCAACCCGTTTTATAGTTTTACATTAAATATTGTTTTGAATCATTATATTACCACTAGGTAGTTGGTATAGACTATTGAAAAATTGAACATCAATTCAAAGATCAAATAGTCTTCTACTTGTAAAGGACAATTGAAAGGATTAAGCATGAATGCCCAATTGAATGTACCAAGTTTGTTTAAATTAAGTAAATATTTATCCAATCTAGAGGTATTTCTTTGCATATCAAGTTAAATATTAACCCAAAAAAAGAGATGGATTTCATAGAAGGGGGAAAAATCAACATTCTCACAATACAATAACCCAATTTCAAGACAATCAATCATAGCGCAAGTTGGAATTTAAAAGGTAATGTAGATACCGAATTTGATTGATCAAAACAGTACCCAAATAGGACCTTTTCACAGGGAGACAATTGCAAATTTGATGGACTTAAAGTGAAACAGAGTTTAGATGGGAAAGAGGGTTGAAACTAGAATGGTATTATAACCGGCTGAATAGATCTTCAAATAGGGACAGAACTATAATGAAGAAAGTGACAATAACAATGTAACATGTAACACCCAGGCTTCACACCGCAAGGTGGATCGATTGGATCGAACACCAACCTACCTTGATCAAACACAAGGGTTCTCCAAAGAGGAGGAATGCTAGCAAGCAATTTGATTTCAATTCATAAGTTGTCTCTTCACCACTTACATAAGTTTCTTTATATAGCATTCTAAAGAGACATAAACATTAATGGCAACATCCAACCACTAGCTAACACCACCTACCTATTAATAACTCAACTACCACCTAACTCTTGACAAAGGAGAACTCCTTTAACAATGAGTTCTCTTATTTTCAAACCAAAGTCCCTTTTATTGACTTTCCAAAAACTAGACTTAAGCTTAGGTCTAGACTATGAGGTTCAACATATGTGGGCTAACTTTAACCCACTAAAACAGCCCTAGCCCATGAAAACCATGGGCTGATTCAGGTGACAACTTTAGGCCTTTGATAGGCCTGACCCAATGGGCTTCTTCTTTCGTAAATATGTCTTCAATTCTACATCAAAAGGGTTTTTAGTTTGAAGATTTGTTTCAGGACTATCCGGTGGAGCCTGAGGAATGAGCTTGCAATTTCTATGTCACTATTTACTATCCAAGTTCTTGATTTATATAAGGTGGGTGAAATTTCTATAATGTAGAATGACTTTTCATGTTTTTAATGAGAATTGATCAATAGCAATTTTGTTTTCCATAGAATTTTGGCTCTTGTTGCAGGATGTTCAATTATTTCTTTTTGTTCTTTTTTTTTTCTTGCAAATCATAAATTATTAGCCCAAACCATTAGTCAACCCTAGTATAGACCATTAGCCAAAACCGTTAGTTAGCCCGAACCCAAACAGCACCAAACAGAAACTGGCCTGAAACCGTTATTTTGCTACCGTGTTTGGGTTGGGTGATTTTGAGCCCGAAACCGCACCATTGACATCCCTACTTCCAGCAAATGAAAGAGTTGGTTAGAGCTGCTGCCCTGGCTCCTTCAAATCCTACGAGAGGATCATCGACGATAAATGGGAAATGCACTTGATGCATCCTTTGCACTTGGCTAATGAGTCATTTTTAAGTCTTTAAGTTGTTGTTGTATACTTTAATTTACATTGTTAATTTGTTATAAGTTATAAATTATAATTTATAAACAAGTAAACAACCAAATCACTAACCAAATTTTTTATTTCCACAATACAAGCTTACAACCTCAACCCAAAGTACCATTACAATAATGATATGGGGCTTAATGTAAGGTTGATGAATGCGGTGCAAGATGTGGTGGAGAAGCTTGCGCCAAATCCCGTCATGCAGGGGACAATTAATGGAGAAGTGAGAACTTATTCAATTGTTTCTTCAACTTCTTGCATTAGTGCATATACAGTAGTAAAAGTACAATAATTGAACAATTGGTGTATAGATCTCCTCCTCCAATAACTTGGCATCCCCCATGGTGGGAGATCTCGCGAGATCTATGAGATCTCACGAGATATCTCGTTTTTTGAGATAGGCAAGACAAGATGGAGGTCGAGAGCAGAGAGTTGGGATCTCGCTCGAGATCTCGCCATATCTCACCCTGGATCTCGTTGGAACTCTCAATTTTTGCATTTCTTTGTGGATTTCGGCTGAATTTTCACTTGCAATTACTCTTAGCACATCTACAACATCGAAGGAAGATCAATCATTCTCGACTTGTCTTATAAACTTATAATTTAATGACTTATATAGAACTTCTAATGGTTGTATAATTTAATTATTATATTCTTGAAAATTGAGATTGTGATACTCATATGGATGGAATTTTGATAACATTAAGGTTGTTTGATGCATTTGATACACTTGCTTTTCATTTATAAGCCTAAAAGGTTCTATATTACATGTTGTATAACCTTACATTCTCTAATCCTACAACATTTCGGTTTCGCACTATGGGTAGACTTAGAAATCATACATAGGGTTGTTTTCTGACAAATCCAAGGCCACCAATGTGTTCAAAATGCCTTAAATAGTCTAAATACCAAGTTTCAACCCATCTGGGACCCTAAAATCCACCAAGTTGACGCCAAAAAATTGTATATCTCGACCGAGATCTCACTGAGATGGTTGAGATACTCGGTTTTTTTAGGAGGCGAGATCACACTCGAGAGCAAGATCTTCTACCAGGGCATCCCCTGGTTTGGTTTAGAAACAGCATCCCTGCCATACATTCACCTCCTAAAGAGCCTTCAACCATTGAATCCCCACCCAATCCTTCCTTATACACAGACACCGAAATGTCAGCCCTAATTGTATCCTCTACTAGAACAACCCCAAGGATGTTGACCACCAATTCTTCCTTTGCCCCTTCTCTCGCTCCTTGTGGATGAAAGCCATTATAACCATTTGGCCTTGCTCTAGGCGCTCCTTCAGTTTCTCCCGTGATTGGGCCTGGTTCTTTAGTCATTTTGCAGGCAATACTAATTGTAATAAGCTAGGCAAGTTGGTGTTCAATGCACTCACCTATGGTGGGAGCGGAATATGAGAAGATGGACTTCCAAATCTAGACCGGTGGACATGATTTGGAGAGCCATCTGCTTTGATATTTCTAAGGCTTTAGTCCATCTCTCACCCCCTATTGTGGACACCCGAAGGAATAGGACTATTGTTGTCTCCTGGGGTTTAGGCTCTTCCCTCTTGCCTATTAAATTGTTTCCCCCTCCGCCCTTTCCCCCGTTGTACATTTTCTTTCCCCTTTTGGTTAATGATTATTTCATTCATCCAAAAAAAAAAAAAACCCACCTGTAACAATATAACAATCAAAAAACAGAAACACCAAAATCATCCAAAATTTCATAAAATAGTTGGTTAATGGAAAATAATTTTGAAAATGGAAAATGGCAGAAAAAGCAAACAGCGTATTTTACAGTTTCTAAGAGGGAACTTACAATGATTTGGAGACCATTGTACAGAACTCACAGCACTGGTATGGCTGCGTAGAACTTTTGACAGCCTTCGAGGAATTTGGCCAAGCTGAGCACGTCCCTTTGCTTGATGCCTCAATGAAGACAAAATTTCACATGGTACATCTGATTCGGAAATACTTCCAACAGCTGAAAAACAAGGGGGGGAAATATATATTCTTAGGCCAGAAAAGAAGCAACCTATTCAGCAATCAAGGATGGAAATCAATCAGGATATAATTGTAACCCAGATTATTCAAACCAAATAAATAAATGTTCATGTAGAAAATCCATCCAATTAAGGGGGTTAAAGGATGAGAATAGATTTAAATACTCCCTACCCACAAACTTTTATGGGGATAAGCTTGTCAAGTGATTTAAAATTAAGTTTCTACAACTAAACTTCCCTTAAACACAATCAGTATAATTTTGAAGATGTTACAAACAATTACATATTTCTATATGACAGTTAAAAATAAAAATGCAAGCAAACCAGACCCTCAACATGTCATCAACTTACTTTAGTTTTATACTACAAAACCAAAATTTATATCAAGTATTCCAACTTGGCAAGCATGGAGAGCTTCAGCATGAACAGTAAACAATTATCGTTGCACCTGAGTACCCAGTAGGCTGTAGAGGGCTCATGTCAACCATGCTGACCTGGTAGACTGGGACTAGAATAGAGATCACTTAATAGGTCACAATCATGTATTGGGTAGGTACCTGGATTTCTTTACAAGAAACGACCTAGCTGTTTTAATTGTGCTATTCTTGTTCAGTATATGAGAGAGTTCTCACATAACCTAAGTGCAACGGTAAGGTTGTTCCATTGGGACCAAGTGGTACGGATTCGAGTATGAAAACAGCATCTTTGTGAAAAGAGGGGTAAGGCTGCATACGTAATGAACCCACATGAAGTGTCCTTGTAAAAACTTGAATTACAACCACGTGTGGTGAGAGTGAATGTGAGAAAGAATCCAACTTGCACAAAGATGGGGAATCTGAGCCATAAAATAAGTGTCTCAAAAGAATGCTAGGTTAAGTACAAATCACAGTAAAACAAGGTATTGTAGTACAAGTAGGGTTGGATGTAAGGAATCCAGGCAGTACTGAGATTGTGACTCCTAAAACATAAATAACCCAGATGAGGATCCAAGGCAAATTAGAATCCAACTGGGTTTCTTGTACCAATCTGTCCAAAATAGTATGTTAAAGTAATCATAGCTAACTACATATTGAATAGTAAAAAAAATCTCAACTGAAAACAGCATAAACTGAAAGAACAACAAGGTATGCAGTTTAAACTGAAAGAACAACAAGGTATGCAGTTTCAGATTGAAAAAAATTACGCAATGTGTAGGTATATTTTATAGGACAGTCATAAGTGATAAGACTGACTATGACATATGGTGCAGAATGCTGAGAAGTTAAAAGCATCAGATGGATAAACTCAGTGTAGCCAAAATGAGGATGTTGAAATGGATGTGTGGCAAAACTAGGAAGGATAAAGTAAGACTAAAGACCCAGCATGTATACAACCCAATTGAAGGCTGCACATAGTTTAAGTATAGCAAATCAAATTAAGAAGAAGAAAACATGGGTTAAATGATTAAATATTTGTAAGTTGATGGATGAAAAGGGCATACATGTATGCTTGGGTTTTTAAAATGTATAAACCCTTTTCCTCCCTTTTGAGAATGCTAATAATATCAGTTCTCAATAATAAAGAAATGCCAGAACTTTAGCAGTTAGAAGATTAGGGGCATTCTGTCTGCTTAACAAGGCACTTTGCAATTCCAGCTTTCTTATGGAAACAATTTATTGATTAGTCAATTTCTTAGACACATGGGGCAGCCAGGTAAATAGATCACCACAGCACTTACTTAGCTAATCGGTTCCCCAAAATAAAACAACAAGAAATGGTAGTGAAGACCCTCCATTCCCCTCCCAAGGCAATTTCTTACCTGTCACTAAGCTATCCACCATTGTACCCAACACTTCACATCCAACTGGGACTCTAAAGTTGAGCATAAGCAATGGTACCGCTTGTCATTTTGTTCCACATACTGTTATTCAGATTCCATATTACAAGGTGATTTTATATACCAAGTGACAAATACTAGATATAGACATGGGCTCAACCTGGCCAAACATAAAAACCAAGCAGCACTAAAGGCTTCCAGACCTGCTCAGTCAGGAGAATCTAGGCCAAATAATGAGACCCTAGTTTATTCATTCAATCAAAATGCGCGTTCAATAAAAAGATAACTCCAGTTTAGCCAACATACTTTCCTAAACAGACTACATGCGTAAAAATAGAAAGAAATATGCTATTTACATGAGCTAGAAGGAAAATAGAAAGTATATCGTACCAGCGCTAGCTAAAGGACAAAAGCAATGTGTAATTGACATACATGTAACCCCATGGAACCTTAAGAAATAACAGAGGGAGATGAGCAAAAGGAGTAGACAAAGAAGTCTTCAGATCCCCTTTCTTTGCAGTTGTGTCTCAGTTTGGGCCGTGAAGAGAAAGTGATGCATAGAAGTAAACTACTAAAGCATTAATGAAAATGCAATGCTGACAAGAATGCATATAAAACAATAATGAAAATGCAATACTGACAAGAATGCATGTATAGAAGAGTCATACATGCACATGCCTCCTTAAATATCACAATCATAATGCATCTTACTTCTGAACCCAAAAGCCCCCCCCCCCCTCCCAAAAAAAAAAAAACATCAAAGTACGTTGTTCAGTCATTACAGCTATAACTCACCCAAGAAACTGTTCTGAATAATTACACAATGTAAAAACAAGTAACAAGCACAAGTCACATTTATAAGCTCAACCTAACTCAACAAAAGGCATGTTGAAAACACAACTAGAAGGGTGATTGACAACTAATATCAATTGGCGAATAATGTTCACTTCTTATTCACTGGGAAAAAGCTAAAAAAACAAAATTGCACCCTTGGTCTTATCAAGGTTAAGAGTTAATTTTATTAAGCAACCAGTTGAAGATTACAACAATAATAAAATATCTCCATAAGAAAGGTTATCAGGAAGGCTTCTAATTTCCCCACTCGTAAGGTGTAAATACATAATTTGTGTCCATTGGTTAACCCAAAATCAAGAATTGAGAGAAGAAAAGCCTCGCGAGTATGGTGAACATACCAAGGAGCATTTCCAAATTCAGGAACAACCTCAAACATCAATGGCAACCTTTCTTGTGAATGGGCATTACATCGGTTAGTCTTTTTTGTCAGATTCCTTTTAAAATTTCTAGACCCAAACTGTTAGATAAAAATTCACACCAAAGGAAGTTCAGAAAATGCTTAAAAATCACATTATAATAAATGCTCCTCTCATTCTGAGCAAAATCATTAAACTGTGGCTCATACTTGTTTTCTACACTCAGAAATTATACAGACACTCCAGAATAGTCCCAATAAAATTCAAGGACTTAAAGGAGAACATGAGCAAGTGGCAGCAATTGTAAGTAATATAAAGAAGGACATGAAGGAAAAACAAAAACCAGGCGATGTGATGACAATGGAGGAAGTGCTTGAATCAGAAACCATAGAAACTGCAGATAATGCTCGTTCTCTCTTTGAAATGTATCTCCCAGGTACCGAAGCTGCATTTGGAAGTTTCGAAGGACAATTTGGATGGAAGTTAGACGACAAACGAATCCCTGCTGTTTGATTTTCGGGTTTCAAGCGCTTAGATGGAGGCAATATGACTTTCTTATCATCATTTTCATCATCCGAAGCAGTTAAGTAGGTATTGCGGAGAACATCCATGGCTGTGAGTCATAAGACTTCTGAAATAGCTGTATTTTAACACAGTATCCTCACGTGATGGCTTGCCTTCTATACCAAAAATTAGCAGAATGCATGTGCTTTTCCTATACATATGAGAAAGAAAAATCAATCCAAATCAAATTGGACAAAAAAAATATATGCATCAGATCTAATACAAAGGCCCCAAGTATTATATTATGCTGAAGCTAAAAAGAGAAAGAAGGCCATCAGCAAAACAGGTCACCAAGAATGGAATAGCCTGTTAATTTTTGAGTGTCCAATGATTTGTATGGGCCATGAAGCCAGGTATTTTGTGTTTAATGATGGAAATTTTTTTCCTATAAGGGTTATCCCTTTTCTTATTAAGTTCTAGAAGAGTTCCTCTCTTGTGGAAAACTTAAGTTGTAAGCACTACGCACTTCGTCCTACGACACATGGGATTTCCTATTTTTCTTATTTCCACTACCCCAACTATAAGAGAAAACAATTTAATCTTGAGCTTGTGAGTCCTGTGAGAAGCAGAGAGTGGTTGTATGGGATTTCAGAACAGCTCTACTGTGGGAGGCAGTAGGCAGAAAGTTGGTGGGATAGCAAGGCTGGAAGTGATGGGGTTCTTTCTCTACAGTTACATGATAGGCTTGACATCTCCTTCTTTCTGTTTTCTTCTTCTTCATTTAAGTTTCACGCCTAACAGATCCTTCTTTCTGTTCTCTTCTTCTTCATTCAAGTTTTAAATCAAGCTATAGCGCTGGTTTAGCAAACTATTCCTTCTATCAAATTCAGTTTCCATTTGGCACTAATTGATTTATGTGCTGTTACATGTTCTTCATCCTTTCCATTTTGAAACACATTTCTATGTTTCTAAATGTTAATGGATCTGATTCACTTTCCTTTTTAGTTCTCCATAGATGCTAGATCACATCTGGTAACATTCCTATTCTGCAGGAGTGATTCTAAGAGAGAAGTAATGGTTTGTGATTCTGTTCAAGAAAGTCAAACTGCAGAGAGAGTAGAAATGCATTTGGTAAGTAAATGCAAAAATTTGAAAATGAAACTAATAAAAATAAGAAACCGAATAGCATATGGAAGGCACATTTTCATAGAAACTTCTAGTCTTTTTCTATAACCCAATTTCAATACTGTAAGGTACATTGTGCATTCTTTTTTAAGTATTGTTGCAACAATAATAATGGCTACTTGTCAACTAGTTTGATAAAATAAAAAAATATATATATTAGTGCAACTAGTCCAACGTGGGAAAAAATATAAGGTACTGAATGCGCATATGAATTACATCTTTGATTATCAAATTATAAGTGCTCTATCCATAAAAAAAAAAGCATCCAACCTATGACAAATATTTAATGATTTACAGTCTCTGATAAGCTGTCGTTGTGCTCTCAAAATACCACAACTACCTCTAAGGGTAAGCAGGGATCAAATCCACAGTAAGGGACAATATGGCTTACCTGAGCCTGATCAAGTAATACATTTAGGGATAACCCTAATGTACAGTGTGCAGCTGAGATAAGAGGTGACAGCCACAGCTAGGAGAAGAAAAAAGTGAAGGGGAAGAGGAGGAGAAAAACTGATGGAAGGATTGTTGTGGTTGTCTCGACTACCCCATCTTCACGGGCACTAACTGAGCAACTTCCCTCCCTTCTTCCTAATTGTTTTTACCATGTCTCAAATTCTCTTTTGTAGTTTCTATTTGCTTGCAAATATGAGTGGTTAAAATTCTTGTCTAGGGAAAGATGAAGCTAGTGTTGAGATATTGATGCAACTCTTGCTACCTTGTGATTAAATACAATTTTGTTGGTGACTTTTTCATCTATTTATTGTTCTTGCATATTAAGCATCAAAACTCAATTTTATGATTACATGAATGGAAGTTACTCAATACATGTGATTACATCTAGTAAATGAATTCTTCCAATGGTCCAAGATTGTTGCTCTGAAAATTGTTAGCCATGATGATTCAATAGCATGTGTTATAACCTGTATTGAATTATATGATGTGAATGCAAGAATTGCCCAGTTTTATATAATAGTATCATATAAGTTGTTTGTGCCGTGTGATACAAAGAGAATAGTGTAAGTTGCTTGCGCCCGAACCTATTTGGTCCAATCATGCCTACTCTGGTCACTAAGAAAATTGTGTTTGCATTTGGTAGTTAAAAGAAACATAAATATTGATTACAAGCGGATTCAGAACCCTAGCACTGGTCTCCTATAGATTTTCTCCAAATTCGTTTACATTTTTAGTGGTGACAACTCACTACATCATCTTTCTGAACAACAAGTTTTTCATTCTAGTTTTAATAATTTTAGACTTTTTTAACTTCTTGTAGATCCAATCTGTGCTTACCCTTGCTAGTATTAGTACAGGTAGTAGTGGTATCTTTGAGAGCATACAAGCAGCTCATCAATGGGTTCAATTACACATCAACCCATATGACGATGCCCTATGGCAAGGGCCTTGAGTTTGAGACTAATTGTTTCAATCTTTTTTGGACTCAATTGTCTGTGTGCCCCTCTGCTCTCTATAGATAGTTCCAGAGGCAAAGACGAGAACCTTTGACAACATGATGACTTGTGTAACAAATGAGAAGGACAGCCTTCACATTACCATGACTTGACAGCACAACGAACTCAGGGGCTGTGATCACAGCACACTGACCATCCAAAATACATAGGCTTATGCAGTGAGGTAAGCTGTAAGTTCAAAGAACAGTGGAGACAAAGAGTGAAAGTAGGAAAATGTAAACGACTACCCTGGCCACCATCCCCATCCACCATCATTTATCACACCAAAACAGTCTACTCTATCAATCATGTATGCCAAAGAAGTATAAACACAACCTGAAACCGTATTTCTCATGAACTTAGTAAACAAACACTTAAGCTCTGCTTCAAGACTAGAGTAGACTCAGCAATGTACCATATCTTTAGTCGTTTATATACTTTAAACCACAGTCTTCAACATCCCAGAAAGCTGAATAACTTTATGATTGATCTGCTTCACAATCTTTTAGCTCTAACATAGTTCAACAAGAGAGAGAGAGAGAGAGAGAGAGAGAGAGAGAGAGAGAGACAATTCTCTCCCCCCGGCCCAACCCCTTCCCAACCAAAAGAAACAATGCATAGATCCTCCAATACAAAACAAAACCAATAAGATAGAAAGGGAAAAGAAAATTTAACCCAATAAAACCGACCATCAAGTTCACCCTAAAATGACTTTCGTACACAAATGCTGGGAATTATACAAATATTGGATCAATGGAAAACGATAACTAGAAAAACACAAACATACATCATGGGGAGAAGTAAAATATCATAGGAAAGATAAAAAATTGTAAGGAAGATAAGAGGAGCCAAAATAGTCTCGTTCGCAATACCTCCATCAACAGCAGTTCTGAAAGTTAACAGGAAGCTATTCATGAAGAAAAAAAATGCACCAATGCAAGTATCTCAATGCGAACGGCAATTTGCAGCAACCTGAAAAAATCCAAATTTTTGTACAAGCCTAAACTTTCAAATTAAAAATTAATTTAAAAAAGAAATTAATCGCGACAGAGATGAAATCACATACCTATTCCTTCACTACTTCCGCAAGTGTTCTTTCTTCAGATTTCAAGCACGAATGACAACTCGTCAAAGAGGTTCTCCATTCATTCAGAACTCTAAAGGGAAGCGAGAAATTGTTCAGCCAAGGCTTCTTCAGAAGATTTCAACAAGAGAACGGATGGGCTCATTCGGTTTTGGGCCATAACGAGAATGGGCCCATTTAATCATGGGCCAAAGCAAGAATGGGCTCATCCTGTTTTGGGCCACAACTTTGTTTCTCCAATGCGACATTTTCTTTTACCCAAAAAAACAAAATTTTGTAGGAAAAAAAAAGTTGTTACCTTTTCTTTGTGGCTTTTGGGTAGGGGTGTAAACGAACCGGATTCAGTTTTGGATCAGATAGTGGTAATACCATATCCGCATCCTATTATATTCTGACGGATTCGAATAATATTCTATCGGTTTTCGAATGGATTCAATCGTATTCGAATGATAATCGGATAGTTATTTTCTTAAGTAGATTCATCTAAATGGGCATGAACACATATCAAATACAAGTTCTCGACTATCTTTATCATTTTATTTGTGAGGCTAGGTTTGGAATTTAAGAATTTAGCAATTTTGGTAGCTATTTTAGTAGAAAAATAGTCACATATCACAAGTACAAATTTCATAAAAATAAGAAAAATAAATCTTAATCGGATAATTTTATCAGACGGATAATAATCGGTAAGAAAGGGGTATACCATATCCGCATCCTATTAGTAATCAGACTGATTCGGATACACCTAAACGGATGCGAATGCTAATTCAGAAGTAGATGTCGGTTATCCATTTACACCCCTACTTTTGGGGCACTGTCTTTCGTTTTTTTTTGGGGTCCAAAGGCAATGTGCTAGCTTGAGGCGTATAATCAAATGGCTGTGGACCTGTGGAGGGCATACCTTGTTACAACTTGATTGATTTGGGCTTTCTGCAATGAATCTTAAAGCCCACAAAGTTCCATGCACTACAGCTAGCTTCATTTTTTGGTCAGAATGCACTACTAGCTTCATGGCATGTCTTTGTGAAGATTATCATTTTTACAGTATGACAAGAAGACTTAATTTGGATAATTGTCTTGATACATTTATTTCCACCACAAGGTCCCAAGCTAGTAAGATGTTTTCTTTCTCTTCTTGAATAATTAAAGTGGAATAAGCAGGCAAATTGACACACAATTAACTAGTCAAAATTTTGGTATAGCTGCCAAACTTTGTTCATTCGATGACTATTGTTGAATTTGAGTTGAAATATTGGTAGAAGGCGACCCATATGACCCAAATATCAACTCCTAGTAAGTAGCCTTTGTGTTCTTTCTTGATTCTCTGAAGATTATTCTCATGAGCTAAACTAGTCAACCATGGTTACACTCATCTATTATTACTGAGAAATTTGATTTTTCACACAATCTTCGCCGCACTGCAAGGCTGCAAGCTGTAAATGCAGCTTAGATCAGATTTTAATTATACGTTCATGGACTAATCTGTAGTTTATATTTGTTAATTCAGTAGAGATCGATGTGAAGTGCCTACAAGATTAGGTACCTCAATTGTTTTTTTCTTCCCCACAATTATCTCACTGGGTTCAACAAAATCTGGAAAAACCTAACTATACCAAACCCTGATTTCATGCCAGCAGTTTCGACAAAACATGTATGCTTTTTCTTTTTCAATGAATGATGTTCTGAAGTGGAAAGATTGTAGTCTCTTGAAGGGGAAAGGTTGAAGTCTCTTGGATTGGAATCAGGTGAGCAGTTAAAACTAAACCATCCATGCAGAGTCTTGTCTGCAATATTACTATGGAAGGGGAGTAGAGATAAGTGGTTGGATTATCTTTCTAATCCTGGCAATATTGTGTTGTTAGTTTGTGATAAAATTTTATTCTAGAAATGTTTCTCATCACATCTTGGATTTGCCATGGAGAGGTTTCTTTAGCGGCTTTGTACCTTCACCATCGCTATTTTCTGGATCCTTGACAAGTTCAGACTGCAATTGTTAAAAATCGGAATGTGTCTTATCCAACTTGAACCAATCTTGCTCGATTAAATCATCAACTATGCATGCTACTCTTCATTCATCATTAGTCAACACTTCCAACAAGAATTGGATGACATGGAGATTGCAAAGATGGTGTTCGATGAAATGACTAATAGTGATGCAGTTTTGTGATGTTTGGTACTTTTTCTTGTTGCCATTTTCCATTCTGTGGAGATTGCACAGAAGATATTCAATGAAATGACGGAGAGGAAGGTTGTTTTACAGTGTGTGGTGCATTGTGATTTTATCGTAGAAAGTTGTGTTTGCAACCCCATTCTTGATATGGAAGATTGTGTCTATAGCAATATTTGTAGAATTGTTGGTTTCAACCATCCCAACCCGCGAAGGCACTATTCCACTGACACGTAAGATAGTTTGTCATATTTCATTCCATGGTGTTTGATATTAATCTTTATCATCTTTTCTAAATGAATTTTTTCTACAAAAAAACAAAATTTTGATTTTTGAGGTGACCTTGATTATAGTTGCAAGTCTAGTTCCTTCTTGAAATGATGACAAAACTTGCTTAAATTGGATTATGTGAATTATGAGTGGCTCTTTAAAGAAGGTAGTAGTGATTTCACTTTTTGAAAGGAAATTTTGATACCCAGCATACAAGACATGGTAAAAAAAAAATAATAGTGAGAAGAAGGGTGAATGAACAATTCATTATCAATGATAAAAGTGAAATCTAGTCATAATCAAAATTGGTGAGTATAAGAAAATATTAAACTCATACAGCCTATCATGATTTTTGCCTTTTTTACTGCAATTGATACTTCAAATAATTTTTGAGAAAAAGAAAAGGGATAGTAAAAAGAAGATTGCAATTGCAAGTTAGTGTTTATGGTGCTTGTTATGGTCGAATCAAGATACACAATGGTCGAACCAATGATCCGACCAGACTTCCATGATCTAACCGGGATATGGATAAACTAAGATTGAACCATGTCCGCTAATCATAATCAACTCTTGTATAAAGATAAAGATAGGAGATCACGAAGGGAAAAGACGAGTCCATATCAAACTCTATCAACACTATTCGAGCGGAGTTCAACTAACCCAAGGCAAGGGAGACAGGTTTCTAGTACAATTCTAAACACCACAGGTAACCGACTTCCATCAGCTATATAAAGGAATATCATGATCAATAGAAGGTATGCGTTCTTAACTTATTCTAATAACTTGGAGATTGAGAGAGAGGAAGTTTGTCATATTTACTAGAATGAACTAACTTGATCATCAGAGACGATACTCGACCACACTGGTCGAGCATGTTTTTGCAGGTTCATATGTTCAAGCTCAGAGGACAGGATTATGCAACAACAGCTAACAAATTATTACTTAGAGGTGACTCTTTGGATTGTAATTTCCTTTATGCTTAGAAATCACTGCTTAGAGAAAAGTTAGAAATTAAAGTTTTCAATTGGCTGCAGTGAAAAATGATACAAATCAAACAACCAAAATTACGTGGAGAATTGATACTAAATGGCTGTGAATTGTCTCTTTCAAACTTATCTATCAAGGCAATAACCAAACTCAAATTACATTTTTTTTTCTCATTATCTCATTCCACATATCATACAAAAAAAATCAAACGCAGCCTGTCATAATTAATCTTGTGCATCACGTTAGAAGTGTAAAATGTGTTTCATCAAAAAGAATGAAGAACAAAAAATGAAAAATGTGCATTGCATGTAGATTAGAGTCAAAGAGATCTTAATTGAATCACAAGTATTTAGAAGAAATAGAAATACGTATATACGAAAGAAGACAATCTGAA
Organism: Hakea prostrata; assembly: GCF_041222555.1. NCBI lineage: Eukaryota > Viridiplantae > Streptophyta > Magnoliopsida > Proteales > Proteaceae > Hakea > Hakea prostrata. The sequence continues at coordinate 7,589,594 of NC_142608.1, forward strand.
CAGGCTTTGCTGGCTCACTTCTTTTTCTCTCTTTTCTTCTGTCTTCTTCTTTCAACAGCAATGATAACAAGAGAGAATAAAATTGAAAGAGGGTAGGTCCAACCCCTCTCTGGTCTCCATCATACCATCATGAACCCAACAATGAAAATCCTTGTGATAATTAATTCTTGGGGTCAATGCTTTTTAAGGTCCCCATGATACCCATGATAAGAAAATTAAACAAAAACTAGAATTAAAAAAAATAATAAAAAAATTCCATCTCAGATTTCATTTTTATGACACAATGGTGATGTCAAATGGTCCAATCAATGAGGTAGAATATAACAAGTATCATATGGTCCTTCCACATAAGTGATAACTATATATTACCCTACTTGATCCTTCCCTGGATAATGGGTTGCATTCTTGTTCTTCTTATTGAAGCAATTACTTGAGAATAATTAAAGATTTCAATCATATAACCTACTGATATTATAAAAAGAAGCTTCACATAACTTAATGCCTTGTAAGAGTTGTACATGCAGTTAATCATATATATGATAAACTCTACTTTGCATTAAGGTTTTGGGTGATAGATTCATTTTCAATGCTTATTCTCTTCTTTATTATACAATTTATTGGAAATTATGAGTTTTAATGATAAACCTACTAGTAGATGAGTTATATAATATTAACCAGCTTTCCTAGGTTAGCACATTATATGACTATTACTCACATATGTGGGTTGTTAATTCTAAAATAATCGATAAGAGAGCATAATATCATGGACCTAGCTATATAATTGGATGTAAATATTATCACTAGTACACCGAGTGTTATGATTAACAAGTTAAACAAATCATGAAAAGAAGAATATCACAATCATAGACCATACAAATAACACTGAATAGAACAGTTTTCATGACAGCATATAAGGCATGAGGCCTCGAGGTCTGAATTCATCAACCCACCTTACATATTATATCATTGTTAGTTTATTTTTTTTACCAAATGAAAGAAAATATATGGTTTTCAATTACCTCTCAAGCATACTGACTTGTAATTATCATATATCATTCCCCAATATAAATCGTGACAAAATGATACCCTAGATAGATATAGTGCAAAGTCATTTAAAATAAAAGAAGAAAATTAATTATAATTAATTAAAAATTAATCATGAATTAAGAATAGAATGGTGAGGACAAAATAAAACAAGAGGAGACGAGAACTGTCCATTCATGTCTTAAAAGGTTTATGGAATTTGGGACCCATTTAAATGACTAGGAGGAATGTTTCATAAACATGGGTCAAATATCCATGTCAACCCCACTTGGGTAAGAGGGAGACTAATTAGATGACGTTTCAGCCCACAAATTCATTAACTATTGACTCTTAAATTCTTGGATCAATGGAATGAGACATTTTATGGTGGAAAACAGAAGTCCTCCTAAATTAAATAATTAAAAAATAGAATCTATCATAGAAGATATTTTCTTCAAAGGATAGACCTGTGAAGAATTTCAACCAAAGTTAATCTAAAAGTAAAGTTGTATGTCATTCTAATACAGTGGTGGTTATGTGTTATGTGAAAATAGTAAGACGTAAAAGGTTTTGAATTTGAATTTCTATTCATCCACACCTTTCTCTTCTCATCCCCTTGGCTAATGAACTCTTAATTCTTGTTATTAATTTGATGAAAAAAAGAGTAGAGTTAATAAGTTACACAAAAAGATATGCAATTGAAGCGATTGAAGGTAAGCTAGAGTGGGTAGAGTTAATAAGTAAGATTTTGTCAAACTATTTTTGGAATAGAATGGACCTTTATATCAATATCTAATTAATTAGGTAAGTAGAAGCAAGTTTGAACTTGATTTCCTCTTTATTAATTTTTAATGAACAATGATGTTGATGGTATGGCCAAACATTAAGTTAAAGCGTTTTGATGTGTCATTAAACCATTTCTTTGTCTTCTTTGCTTTATTTTCTAAGTAACCTAGTTTTGAAGGAGTGGATTCTCAAGCCTCACCCATAAGTAAAATTGGTAAGTTCTACGATAGCTATCACACTGAAGTTTAGGTGGAACTAAAAATTTACAAGTTTAAAAGATAGAAATTTTCCAAGATTACAGCGGAATTAATGACATATTGAATTTATTTTAGCTTCATACTTGATAAATTTATATTGTATTTTCACCTTGCAGGTCTATAATGATGGGTTTTATTACAGAGGCAGCTAAGTCACTTACCATTAGAAGTTAGAATTGGATGGACAATTTTCTATGAAATCAGCTTGGAATTGTGAAGGTGGATGGTGTAAAACCATATGGGGGCATGCAATTACAGCAAAGGCAGTGCATTTTTTGCTGGAAGATAGTGTTGGGAAAAGTCTTAGCAGACGCTCTTGTACAACAGCGTGGCATTTCTTTACTGTCAAAGTGTGGTGTGTGTGGTAATGTGGCGGAAAGATTTAGAGCATTTGTTTATACATTATGGCTTTGTGGAAGGGCTTTGGTGGAGATTCAACCGTGTTTTTGCTCAAATGAAGCTCGAAACAGTCCTTGGATGAGAAGTGGGATTGGTGGAAAAAGAAAAGTTACCTTACGACCCTAGTTGGAGTGTGGATGAGGGTCTTTGTTCTCGTTCCATACTACAGTTTGATGAAGCAAACCAACAGGAAATGAGTCAATAGGGCGTGGGGTGGAGTGGGTTTGTAAGGCTATTTCAATGGAGCTGCAAATAGGGAGTTACAAGGAGCATTGAGTAGGGATGATTCGTTGATGGTTGTGATGGCAGCGAGGAAGTTTCACATCCCATGGTTTGAATTGCAGATTTGATACGAATTGAAACTATACTAGGATGGCATTGAATGGAGGTTCTTGCACTGCTTTCTTTAATTGCAGACTTTCTTGCAAAATCCTGCAGCAAATGATCAGCTTTCCTCCCCAGTAGGAGAATGGCTTGAACGTTTACAAAGGGAGTTTACTGCAATGGGATACAATGAGGCTCTCAAGTCTCAAGGTTCAGGTTTAGCTAATCATGGCTGTAATGAATTATATTTTTATTCTGTCTATGATAAAGGAACTAGTGAGAATAATGGGTGTAATAGGATCAACTGTCATTGTAGGATTGAGTGAAATTTGGTTCCATTCAGTTTGTGATTTTCCATTTTAAACATCAATATAGGCTGATCTTTTAATAGTGATACTCATTTAATATAGGTGTTGAATCGAATTTAATTGGATGTTCTTTAAAATTAAAATAAAGTACCAATTCAAGCAAGCCATGCATGCCATTTTTCAACTTTAAGACAGTTTTGTTACATCTCTTAGTATACCATGTAAAAGATAAAAGTTAATTTTGGTGAGGTAGCTTGTTTTTTAGTATGGATGATCGGCTTTTATTCCTTTACACATCGATTGCATGAAGTTCAATATTAGATTACTTAAGTACATTGAATAGTTTGATTGTAAATGGGTTTGGCTTCTCTCTTTTGCAAAAGAGTATTTACAAGTGGTCCTTAACTGCAGGTATTTAATTTAATTTATTTTTTGAATGAATAATTTTAAATATTTTTATTGCATTCTTTTATATATTTAAAAGAAAATGGATCTTACTTGTTAGATACTATAGAACATATATGAAAAGTCATGACTTCTAAAACAAGTAATAGTTTCTCCCAATTAACTCATAGAGTCCACACACTCAAGAAATACTCATTCGAGAATAAACATGAACCTAATTTTTATTCTCCCTCCTCCCGCTGCCCTAACTTTTGATGTATCAATATTTGATGAATGCTTCTTCCATCTACATTTTTTTATATATGATTATGTTATGATTGATTTTTCTCCCATCATAATTTTTTATATATCTTCTTTGATCTCTCGGTTACTATTTTATCAGGTCCCCTACTTTAGACGTGCAATTAAGCTCTATCCTTTATAGTTTTTCGTTCGTTTAAATGTAACATGGTGAGGGCACTGCCCCAATAAGTATAACTAAATTTAGGGATATTCGAATTAAGCTAGACGACCTAGGTTCCTAGATATGACCTAGTTGAATTCTAGGGAAAGATAAAGCTAATTATTTGAAAAAAATCGAGGGCATGGAACTAAGTCTTCAGTAACTTTATGTCTCATCAGGGTTAGAGAGTAGATGCTACTTGACCCAAAAAAGGGAAAAAGAGAAGAGTAGATGGTGCCCCATTTAGATTCCTTAAAAGTGCTTGGACCTAGGCATAAGCCTAGCTAGTACCATCTATAAGATAAATGTGACCATAGCCATTCTATAATAATCAAATCTTATGTGATCTCATTATTTGGAAATTAACACAATCCAATGGTGTGAGGTGAGATTATATGACAACAAAAATCATAGGAATTGATTCATTTGCTTCACAGTCTGATTTGATATCAACCAACCGTGATGTGTTCCTGTAATGACATTTTGGTATTCAAAATGGGTTAAAAACATTTTGGTTGGCAGAATAAATATGTTTGGATGAAATGGAATAACTATTGGGTGGAGAAGCTTGGTGGGTGGGGCAAATCATCATCCAATTCGTATTTGATTAAGAAAAACACAAGAACAAACAATCCCCACATGAATCACGATTCAGAAAAGAAGAAAAAAATGACATACACTTTCTTCATTGTTTGATATCCTAAGATATATCTGGATGCTACCATGTAATATTGTTTTAATAAGAAATTAATAACGGCCATTACCATTTAATTTGGCTTCAAGGACTATTGTCTTGTGACATGCATGAAGGGCCAATTTTTTTTATTATTATTATGTTTTTTTTTTGTTCAAATTGCATTTATCATGTAGAAAGTCAATCTTATGCTTGCATTATCCCCTTTCTATTGTGGTATTCATGAGCACTAAGAATATTTTTTTTTAATGTTTTTTTTAAGAAAAAGATTCATTAAACAAAAGGGCAAACCGTCACCTAGACAACCTGATTACAAAGATCAAGAAGTCAGAGAGAGGAAATAGGTCAAATCGTCTTGTTTGCCAAAGACATGGCCATCTTGGCTAGGGAATGCGCAACTGAATTAGCCTCCCTAGAAATAGACTTAACCACAAAATCCACCCGAAGAGAACAAATATGTTGGATGTCTTCAATGATTGGGCCCACTTCAAGAAGCGGGAGGATTTTCTGGTTAATCATGCGAGCGAGAGACATATTGTCTGTCTCAACAAACACCTCGCTAAAACCACCTTCCATCACAGCTAACAAACCTTCTAAGACAGCAGTAGCTTCGCCCACCAATACTAATTGAGACTGACATGGGGCTAACAGAGCTAGAAAGGGTGCACCACTAGAATCACGAACAATGCAACTACAGCCCCCACGAGATTCTTTGAAAAGCCAAGAGAAATCACAGTTCAATTTCAGCTGATCAGTAGGAAGGGAAGTCCAATTCTGACATCTCAGTCTAGCTGCAGAAAACACTAGAGAATTCTTGAATTGAGTATTAGTAAACTATGCATGAGTCTTAGAGCTTTATCCACGACTATACCAGGGTCCTAATTATTTCCCCTAAAAATCAATTCATTGTGTGCAAGCACTAATAAGATGTGTTTGCGTAGGTGAACAGGGCTTAATAGAGTGGCATAGATTTTTTTCTTTCTTTTATAGAACTTAAAAATGCCACACGGATCTGATATGACTCAATGAAGTTGGGACAATCTGGCTTTGCATGGTAAAGTTTGTAAAGAAAATTTGTTTCTAGAGTTCTTATGGACATAAATAGAGTAAAACCTGTATGTCCTGTGATTTTTTTCTCTCTCTTTAATTTTTTCTTTAGGGAGTCGAATCACCAAATGCCACCATCTTGAGAGATGCTTCAAATTAACTTGCCAGTCCAAGTACTATCCATCAAAAAATTGTGTTTAATATACTAAACTTATCAACCTCTAATGGGGTTTTAAGAACATGGAATTAAGAACAAAGTCAATCTCAAATTGATCCTGATTTTGAGTGAAACTGATCTGGATAAATCTAGAATGTAAGATCAATGCAGTTTTGTCAAAGCAAAGCTTGGCCTTGGATAGACATCATTGAATGCAAATGCTCATATTAAAGGCTTAATTGAGTACTACTCAATAGATTTGGCTTTGATAAGTAACATACTTTTGCATCTAACATCTTTATGGGCAATTTGGGTAAATTATACAGCTGCCTTACATAGTTCTTTGTCTCTAAAAGATATATACAGATTTGCTGTATAATAATGTCATTGATTTGTTATTGTGGATATACTTCTAGCACAATGGTAGCAGCCCCTTATGTGGAGACAATAAAACCAAAGAGATCTTGAATTTGGACTTCCACTCTTCTACCCTCCCTCTCCCCTACCTTTTCCATCTTGTGGGTTATAAGCCCCAGTCTGTGATACTATGATCATTTTTACTAATGATAGAGAAAAACATATGAGCTCTCCAGCGCTAATATGTTCATACTAGCCAATGGAAGTATACATACAAGTATCATTACGGGATTTTCATCTTCTTAGTGATGAGAATGTGATACTTTCATAGACTTCTATACATAGGAACAATAAATGTGTGACCCATATAATTAAAATGGGCTCGACTTCAGTGCTGCACAATTAATGTGCAAAACGTGTTACAAACGGTCAAGTCCGTTTCGCAAAAATGTAAAACACATTTTTCGGAAATAGACGATCGAGATCGAAATCTCCGTCAAAGTCTCGATCTCGACCATTTGTTGCAGGTGTTGTGCATTAATTACGCAGCAACAACGAAAACAAAAACAACAATAATAAGCTTTGTCCCAACTAAATGGGGTCGGCTACATGGATTTTTTCCTTCCAATTAGTTTTGTTTGAGGCTATACTAGATAAAAGGCTTAAGCTATGCATATCCTTTCTCATCACTTCTTTTAGGGTTATCTTAGGTCTACCTCTAGTTTTTCTAATTCCTTCAATCTGAATTATATCACTTCTCTGTACAAGGACATTTATCGGTCTTTGTTGAACATGGTCGTGCCACCTCAAACAATTTTTCCGAAGCTTATCACTTATGGGAGTAATTCCCAAACCAACTCTAATATAATAATTTTTTACCTTATCCTTTTTAGTTTGCCACTCATCTATCTTAGCATCTTTATTTCTGTCACATTGAGTTTATATATATAATTATTTTTAAACAGCCCAACATTCTGCACTGTACATCATAGTTGGTCAAATGACGATCTTATAAAATTTTCCTTTAAGCTTAATGGAATACGTCAATCACACAAAACTTCGACCGCACTTCTCCACTTCATCTATGCAGCACTCCAACAAAATTTCATTAAAATAACATCTTTCTCGCTCTAAGTCCACTACAATAATTCACAAGGAAACTGAAAAATACGAATTTTTAAATATTTTCCTTTGATGCATGCTCCGACCACGTGCTCTAAAGTTATGGAGACACTGACCCTGCTTTGTTTGGAAGAGAGACCATGGTGTTGATTTGCAGGAGTAAAAAATAATTTCCATGAAACGGACCTAACAATTGTAAATTTTTTATAAAATTAGTATAATTAGATTCATAGCACTTGTGACTTGTGAGTTTTGATCCCTGCAACTAATTGAACCGCGACAAAAGAGGACGGCGGAGATGGCGGTGGTGGTGGTGGCGGCGGCGTGTTTTACCAATTTTGTGTTGACCTTATAATTTAAAATGAAAGCAAATTAATTTGTAATAATTACCTCCTAGAAGAAGCCAATTTCATCGATTTCATCTTTTACCTTTCTGCTCCTTTCACATGCCTTTCATTCATTCCTCCTTTGATTAATTTCTCTTCTTCGTTCACTACTCAAATCTCTTCAACTAGTCAAATCGTACGTGGCCAATCAAATTCTCCCCACGTGTCAGTCAGCTTCCACGTGAATCTGCATCAACCTTTTTTAACGCGGAGGGAACACATGTGGAGTAATCGGGTCCTCCTGTGTCAGTTTTGTCGATTTCACCTCACCTCACCTCACCCTCACATCAGCATGACGTTTAAACCGGTTTTTCTTTAACCCGGTGGTTTTGGTCTGGTTGATTCACAATTCAATCGGGTTGGCTTTGACTTTCCACCAATTCCACAAGTCAAAAAAGTCAACCAAATTGCCATCTTACCAAACATTTTTTTTTGTCAACTAGTTGAGTCAACTTCCACCAAATATCCTGCTGAGTCAACGATCAGATCAGCATGGGGTGGTGGGGTGGGGTTAGACATATGTCTTTGACCCCTAACTATTTAATAATATATTTTCACAAAATTCACCTAACTCTCCAGTTCCACAAATTGTACCTAATTCTCTGATAGCCCCTTAAATGTAATTAAATAATTAAAATATTATTGATATATAAACATGTGAAAACTCCAAATAATTTTCGGATAATGACAAAAATAGATGGAATTATATGGGTAGGTGAGCAAATAGAGGGGGAAAAACAGATGTAGAAGTTAAGATTCACTTCTTATTTGATGAACTTGACATTCTACTAGCCTTGACCAGTTGAACTAACCTTACCAGACCTCAATGGTCACTGGGTATGACATGAGCATGAGAGGGACATTAAAGGTATTTGATTGAAAGAATATTCCAGACTCACACCAAGACAATCAGAAGAACCGAGTAGAGTGGGGAAGGATAAGACCTCATTTTGTGGATTGACTTTAGACAAATGTCAATCCTCTATTTTTTTTAATATTGACTTATAATATCTTCTTTTGCACACGTGTCAATAGATATGTGAATTGAATTGAGATGGATTTAATTTTATAATTTATATATAGTTTTTTAAGGGAAGTCATTAGGGAGGGAAGAGATGAAGATGGGTACGTGTAAGAGACGTCTGAATGATTTAGAAGAAGAAGAAGTCGTTTTCGGGTTTGACTCTTCGAGTTGTGAGGAGAAGAGGAAAGACAAGTTGTGCACGCGCGCGTGCCGTGTGGAGCCCACGTTGACTCTTAAAATTATATAAAATTCAACACATAGGTTTGAAGGGTCATAGATTAGGCTTGACGTCGTCCGTCAACAGGTCGAGAGTCGAGACTCTCTCATCTCTTACCTGGCGCCGCCATGCCGGTCGGTCCGGTCCACGACGGCTGAGATGAATTGGTGGTTTTCAATTTTCTAAAATTTCCACTTCACTCACTTGAATCACTTTTAATAATACAAAGAGCCTCTTCAGTTATTCAAAATTACATAATTAAAAAGATAATGGTTAGAGGCTAGGAAATTATTCAACAGCTAAGATTTGACATAAATATCCCCAATTTATGGAAAATCTATTAATTATGATTTAATAGAATACATGAAATATGCTCAATAAAAAGAATATCTCATATTTTTCAAGACTTGAAATGTGTTTAGTTGCTTAATATTACCTAAGACAACATTTTCGAAATACTTGACAGAGTTATATCAACTTGCTAGCTATAGAACGAAATCAAGTCAAACGGTCCATCAGACCCAACACTGATAGGGCCTTCGGGTCAGGGACTAATACTCAATTTTGAGGTAAAGTTACTATTATGTTGTACCTAAAACTATTAATAAGTGTGATATTGATGAATAATTTTAAATAATTTATCAAAATGAAATCTACAACTAGGTTTGAGCATCTAACTTTTAATAATTGCATATATTCTTATTTCCTTTGTCTAGTCACCAAAATCAATGGACTAATCTAGATGATAACATTTAGCTAGAGTAAATTGAAGAATCAAGACAACTTTAATATAAAATCAATCCTTTTTTGAGCAAGATTTTATGTATAATTCCCTCTAATATAAAAGTTCTCACGTATTGTTAATTTCTAAAACTAGATTGTATCTTTCACAATCATGCAATCAACTACTTGGGTTTTGCCAATGACAGGTTACTAAAGCGGTTAAAGGCTCAACTTCCCTAGGGGAGGTCTTGGGTTCGCACCTGTTCGGCGGCATTAATTATATATATATAAAATCTCCCTTGAGGAAGTAATCATGGTGCGCGTAAGCTGGCCCGGATGAACCTCATCCAAAAAAAAAAAAAAAAAAAAAAAACTACTTGGGTTTAGGTCTCCATCTTCTACCAAGTATAAGAGTAAAGGTAGTTGCTTCAGTTGTATTTATAGGAAAAGTAGAATTCCTGGAAATTGCTTAACATGGCTTCATCTAGTATTCTCGACAATGACACATGAAAAAAAGTAGCAAAACTTTACTCTTTATGGAAATTATTAGATTCTATGAATTCCTTTGCTTCTTTATCAAACAAGAAAATTATTTTGAATAATATGTCACAAAATTTTGGTCATTATTGACCTAAGGCAAAAGTTAGTTTAAAAAATTTATATAAATTCTTAACATTTTGATCCTTCTCAATATGTTGTTTATTTGAAATGATCACAACCAAATTATTAAACATTAGGATTTCAATTCATGGAAACCATCAAGTGAAATTGGAAGGCTTTACAAGTCTTAATTGAATTGGTTAACTCATCATCAATTGTGTGAATCATTCGCCATGAAAATTTACAAGATTATATTCCTAGAGTTATATAATATGAACATTCTCAAATTTTGTTTTGATTGCTAAGAGCTAAACAAATTTATTATATGACTTCTCCTTAGGATGGCATGATTTTGCACAAGCTTCTGGCCCTTAAAGCTATCCTCTATTTTAGACTACTGGATAGTTGAGTGTCTAGATACACTGCGTTTTCATTTCTTCCTTGCTATTCTTTTATCATCTAGGGGAGGTGAGGAAGATATACATTCATTAGTTTTCCTTTTTATTTGTGCTACTTGCCTATGCTTGTTTGGGGAGAGTGCTATCTATATTGTTTTGATGTATTGTACATTATAAAGTAGCCCGCATGATAAGAGGTAGATATAGATCATAAAAGGGTGTGTGTCGACACTAGTAGTATGTACATTATAATTTATAAAATTTTAGCTATTTAGTTGAGTGCTTTTAAAGAAAGAGTTCCTCTCTAAAATATAAAAACTCATAAAGGACAGTCATTTGGTAAATTACATATGAAAGTGATAGTATGCTTGTAAATTAATCTAAGATTAAAAAGCAAAAAAAGATAATCTAGTGTTCTAGATAATGCTTTTGACAATTGAGTTTTATCATTAATTAAAAAAGGGTTAAAGAAAAAATATATATTTGAAAAAAAATTAATATTTCTTAATTGGTGGGAAAAAAGAAGAAGCTAGAATCGCTTCAGCTATGTCATTTAAAAAAATATATATATACATTTACCATCTCACTCCATATACAACAGGAATTAGTGATAAATCTAGGGCTTTTCTGCATGCCATGGAATTTATTGAGGAAGAGAATGGTGACTTGGCAAAACAAACCGAACCCAGTGGTAATCATTTGTCTCTGCACTAAACGCTCCAAATTTTTTGTTGTACATATTTTCACAAAAAAAAAATGGACGTTTTACAAAGAGTTGTTCACATATTAAAGTTTTTCTTTAACAGATTGAAAAGAAGAAAAGTGATATCTTTTCTTCTGGGGTTATAGAAAGAAGGGGAAAAAAAGAAGATATGAAACTGAAAAGAGAGTAAAAAAAGGAAGAAAGAAAGAGAAATTCCAATTCTAAAATCAATAACCTTCAATCTGTCCAATCAACCTTGAAAATGTCAACCAGATTCCGGTTGTTTCAACCGTACACCCAAGGGTTTTTATATAAATAAAGCTCCAAGATGAGAATCATTTTCATCTCTTTCAGTTTTAGCTTCTTGAGGGTGAGAAACAAGGATAGATATTAGAGCAAGAGATTGATATATACATCTCTCTGTGTTTTCTTGTAGCGATGGGAGACGAATTTCAGGGAGGACTTTGTAGTGGAAACTGGTGGAATCAAACTAAAAGCGTATGTCCTTCACCATGTTCTACGGCACTCAATGATATAGGGAGCTTTGGATGGGCAAGCGAGCAAGCAAGATCATCTTGTGAGGAGCCAACGGCCTCGGTTTCTGATAGTTCCATAGTTTTTCAACAAACCCAGAAGACACAAGCTTCAGATACTGTTTCTTGTGGTGGTGGTGGTGGTGGTGGTGGCGGCATCTTGATGGATTCCACCTTGCAAATGATGGGTTTCGGACCTTCTTCCCTCACCATGGATTGGAACCAAGCTTTGCTGTAAGTCACCTCTTTGCCTTTTAATTATGGCCTTTGAATGGAATTAAAGCTGCTGCCTAATGATTCTGAATCCTTCATGCAATAAAGAAGACAAAATTAAAATCTTAGATAAGAAAGAAAAGACATTAGCTTTATGGATTTGGTTTCTTATTGTTATTACATATTTTGTGCAGTAGAGGTAGTGGAAGAGTTGCAGAGACAAATTTCAATTCCATACTTCAAGATGACTTAAGTTCAAGACCAAATTTTCCGGCAGAAATGGGAGTGGAATCTTCTCCGGTTCAACTCCAGAAGGATTGGAACTCTAAGAGCTTCTCCGGTGGTGGCGAAGACTCCATCTTAAGTACAGTGACCAGCGGCTTTCCTTCTTATGCATGCAATTCACCATCTTTATTGCAAGGCTTGTTCGATACACCAGAGACCCATATCCAACCAAGATTGCCCTTCAACAATCCATCTCCAAACTACCGCATTAACGCCGGAGAATTCTCATCATCGCTGCCGTCGCTGTCTTCGCCGCCGTCTTGGCCCAAATTTCCACCCTTCCTGAAAACTTCTCCACCAAAACAGCAGCAGCAACCTTCCACTAACCAATTGCACTTCTCAAATAACACACCTTTCTGGAATGCTTCTGCTGCTTCCATGAACGATGCTCGACCTACCTACTTCTCTTCATCGGAGACTCAGTTTCTTAATCCAACTTTTGAGATGAAACCCATTTGCAGCAGCAGCAGCAGCCTGACCACCGCAAGGGTAAGACGGAAGTTAAACTAAGAACTTGCAAACAGTACTCTTTGGAAGATTGATTTTACTTATAGTATTAATCATTTTTCAATTTTTGTACAGTCGGGCACAGACGAAATTCGTGATTCAGGGTCACTGGTGAAGAAAAGCAGCAATGAACAACCGTATAAGAGGCCTCGGATTGAGACACCATCGCCATTACCAACTTTCAAGGTACGGTAGAACCTAAGAACCCTTATTCTGGTTTGAGCTTAGAGTGCTTAAAACTGTTATTTTTATTATCATTATTATCTTTTCGATTTTGAGAATTCTGGGACTTTGTTCTTAGGTTCGGAAAGAGAAGTTAGGGGACCGAATCACTGCACTCCAACAGCTGGTTTCGCCTTTTGGAAAGGTGAAATTCTGAAGTTTTCCTTCACTTTCTACAAAGAAGAAAATTACGTTAAGAAGAACTTGTCTCTTGGGATTTTGTAATGTTAAAGCTTTCTGGTTGATCGTTTATCTTGAATCAATTCTTGTTTGCAGACTGATACCGCATCTGTGCTGTTAGAAGCTATTGAGTACATTAAGTTCCTCCATGATCAAGTCAGTGTAAGTTGCATTACATTCCCACCAAAATAGATTTATTTTCAGAATAATTGTTTTACTGATATGAAAATTTCTCATCACAACCTCAGGTTTTAAGTACACCATATTTGAAGAATGGAGCTCCCATACAGCACCAGCAGGTACGAATATTTCACTGTTGAAAATGAGAAAAAATCCTCCTCATGAGTTATTCTTCTTCTGATAATTTGTTTACTTCTCATGCAGAATTTTGATAAATCAAAGGAGGGAGAAGGACCCAAACAAGATCTTAGGAGTCGAGGGCTATGTCTAGTTCCAATTTCAAGTACCTATCCAGTTACAAATGAAACTGCAGCTGATTTCTGGACTCCAACGTTCGGAGGAAATTACAGGTAGAGAGGGACGCACTAACTGACGATGACGAGCGGATTTTTTTTCTTTCTCTCCTGTAATTAAGATCGATGATACCGGAACACAAGTCAAGATGTGAATGATAAAGAAAGGAAGAAAAAAAAAACCATACCAAGAATAAACTGATGCAGCTGCCATCTTACTGTACTAGAGTCTACTAGTCAGTCAGGGAAGAAAAAAAGCAAAACTGAAGAGAAAAAAAAAAGGTAGAGAATGAGCGTGAGCAAGAGGAGACAGACTAAAAGAAGAAAAGGAAATGACCCTTGAAGGACTGGCAATGTTGGGCCAGCTACAGAAGAAGCAGAATGATGTTGGCTGGGCAAAGATAAGGGACCATTCACCATTGGAAGAGAATATAAGAGTTGTATTAATTATTAATCAAAGTAGAGTACAAGAAGAAGTGGGAATTAGCTAGGGATGGGAACAGGTGCTAAATTTAGCGAAAATTTTAGATTAAAATTGAAGGAAAAGACATGTTGTTGGCAGCTGAATTTAGCAGATGAAAGGGGTAGGGAAAAAGGGTATCTGTTCCTGTTTCTATATTGTTATTATTATTGTTATTATATACATGTATGGTTGTATAGTATGGGTTGGCTGGCATGGCATGGTACCACCTTTTATTTTATAAATTTTAAGGGAATTAAGAAAGGAAAAGAAATATAAATATAAGAGGAATAATTGAATTGAAGAACAGTAGGGTGAGTGTGTGGAGGTGATTGGATTTGGAATTGGAGATGGAAAACTTTTGATTTGTTTACATATATGTTTTGGAATATATGGTGGTAGTGGAAGTCAGAGAGCGGCCCACTGCCTCTCCTTTTTGTAGGGTTTTTGATTATTCGAAAATGGAGAGGTGCGTGTGTGGGAACTATCAGAGCATGCTTTTGTGCTTTTCATGGCTTTGTCACATTGATGTGTATCCATTGGAAGGGCTTAATTACAGCAGGCAAACGCTAACCCTAAGCCATTCAATTCTTCTCTCTCTCTCTCTCTCTCTCTCTGTCTCATGTTCTCATGAGGGAAAGAAGAAGATCAACTCATATATCCAAAGGAGAAAAACATACAGGAGAGAGATGAGATGAGTTTGTTCCCCCTCAATGGAAACCAACATAGCAAGTTGCAGTCTTGCAGAGCTGATATGGTTCTTTTAATCATGTAGAACTAACTACTCTATTGGCAAGACACCAAATCAGCAAATAATTGTCTTCTAGACGATATTTACACGCCTGTTTCATTTTGTTATTCAAGTTTTAAACAAGTAATTATGAACCATATAGGAAGCTAAATCATGACATATAAGAAACTTCATACTTCAAGAAACTATTTTAAAATTGATACATATAACTAATAAAAATATAAACCATTCACTAGCTAGCAACATAGGTGAACCACCAATGGGCTGTCATAAGATGCTTTCATACAAAAGAAGTCTGTGAAGACATTTTATGCAAAGAATATAGAGAAAGAAACACTGAAATGTTAGCCACTAGAGTGGCAACAAATACGGGTTGAGTCGAGCTTTTTAAAATCCAACCTCTACTTTGAATGCTTTTAGTTAAATTCATTCTTGTCCTAACCCTAATCAAGGCCAAAGTTTTTATTCTTCACCTTAAACCTTAACAGACCAAACCAAACCCAATCTCACCCTGATTGTCTCTGATTAGACCGAATTGAAATGCATTGATCTTGTCATTTTCCTTGTCCCTGATTGACTATGTTCCTGACCTTAGCCCTAATAGCGTAAAGTCTAAAACAATGATTTTTTTCTCAATAACTTTGCAAGTTGAATTCGTATCAATTGGTATTAAGATCAAAAATATTATCTAAAATTATAGGACAAACACGAATTCCCGTGACCCTTGTTCTTGATTTGTCTTTAGGATCAAAATCCAGTTCAGGCTCAGGATAGATTACTAGGGCACCTTGCAGGTTAATTTGTTTCGGGTGAACCCAAAATCAAGAGAAACAGGAGATTTCATGAGTCTGAACTCTGAACATAGATCTAAATTCCATATTCGAAATAATAAACTAAATTACAGAATCCAAATCAAAGAATCATCGCCGTGATACCTGAAGAAGCTTTACTCAGAAGGATTGTCTTTTAGACAAACAAGTAATCATTAAAGAAGGTTTTAACAAAGAAGAAATTATACTTTGATTGGTACCCAATTGCTACCTACTAGCTTTCTTTCCAGTGACATTTCAATCGATTGGATGCTCAGGGGTATCATATACCATAATTTATAGCATTGGGATCGGAGACATCTTTTATCAAGTACCCATGATTTCTTCTCTGTATTTTTATGATTTATTATTGTTTTAAGCTACTCTAAAGCTATCTTTGAGACACCAAGGATTCACAAATCAAAGCATATATGACCCCATGCTGCATGCGCCCAGTTGCAATCTTTGCTTTTCAAGGACTCCATTCTTGTCTTCTCAGTGAAGATTTCACTTATCAAAAGTTTAATCTCTTTCTCTTTGATTGACTTCACTGTATATCTTTGTGGCTTAGCCTTTGAAGTGAAGATATGTAAATGGTATATTGAAAAGGTCTGTTTGGTACTGTTAGTCATTGTTGGGTGATTCTCTATATTACAAAAATCTCAGTCTCGAGGAATTTCGGTACTAAGGATTGATTCCTTGGAATTTTGTTAACATTCTTTTTGGATTTATATTTTTTTCATCATCCACACCTTCTACATTATAATTTTTTGTTTAGTTTCAAGTTATCTACTAATTTATTGAAAAGAAAAGTGCGCTTTTTTTTTATCAATTGCATGGAAGTACTTAAAATTTTGAGATGGAGTTCAAATTTTCAACCCAAAGAAAAGTGTGATAATGAACATAAACAAACCTTTTCTTTCAAGCAAACAAGCAAGCAAACGAGCAAGGAAGCAAAAATAAAAAATAAAATAAAATAAAAAAATAAAAAATAAAAGCCCAATATTCAATTATATGTGTGCCATTTTTTTAATATAAAGGAGGATGTAGCAGAGGCCTTTAGGATAAAAAAAACAAATAGGGCCACTTCAGCCCAGCCTGGCTCGATAAGGGTCAATCAGAGCTGGATGGGCTTGGTTGAGCCTGATAGGATTGGAAATGGGCTGGATTTAACTTAAGGCCCTTTATTTTATTCTTAGCAGTTGCAGTCCTTCGACTAAGAAAAACAATAAAATTTAGGTCTCTAATTTTCTCAATTAGCATAACTACCATGGAATGAGCATCAACTACTTCAGAATGGGCCTAAACTTCTAATGGGCCAAAAATTTCGAACCTTTTGAGGGCAGATTCGCATCCTTTTAGATGGAGCTCCTCCAATAGGGGTGTCAACTAAGGGTGTCAATCGATATGCTTTCGGTAATTCGGTAATTCAGTACGGTACCAAGTTATCGAAAACTAAAACCGTACTGATACCTAATTTACACAGTAAGGTCCGGTTTTGGTATTTGCAAAAATGATTCGGATGGTTTTGATATTAAATCGGTGCAGAAAAATGGTTTAAACACGGTATCTAATGCGGTACAATTTTAGTACGAACGAACCCATGCCACTTTTGTTATTAGTTCATTAAGATTCTAATAAAATTACGATCAAACAATCGATAAAATATGATATTAATAGAGACAAAACAAGTAAATCTAAGAAGAGGAGTGGTTTGGTACAATACTAATTCAGTATGGTTTCAATACATACCGATGGTATGAGTACTTAAAACCATAACGATACCGAAAAATTCGGTTTCGGTAAGTACCGTACCGAATTTTTGAATAGTACAGTACAGTAAGGTGTGGTTTGGTACGATTAAACGGTTTCGGTACACAATTGACACTCTTAATGTCAACCGACTGTGTCGGGTCAGACTTACATAAACCCTAACCCTACCTTAGGGGATCAATAACACCCTCATCATCATAAGTTCAAGGGTACCTACACAGTCAGTGTTTAGAGGTGGAACCACTCTTGAATGTATTTTTTTCCCTTTTTTTGGTAGCCAGCGTGGGGGGGGGGGCGAATATTACTAATATAGGTATCGGATGGGTGTGAATCCAAGACCTCCCCATGGGAATTTGGACTTTTAACCGCTCAACTAATTATGGAGAGGACGTCAAATGGTAGCATCTTCTACCCTCGAGAGTAGGAGGATATCCATTCCTACCTTTGGGGTGGGGGAATGGTTCCAATTGAAACAACAAAACAATCTCGAAAAGGAGCAAATATAACAATACCAACCAATAAGTGATTTCTGCGGAAAAAAACATCAAGTCTTTAAGTTTGTTAACCACATGAAAAGCAATTTTTTGTTTTTGTGTAAAAAGAAATTTTATTGAGATAAGAAGACATGAATTCCACATGGGTTGAGTACAGTACACCAAACACCATAAAATGGAATATAACAAAAGTGTCTCTGGGGACAATGCTTTATGGGGGTAGGGCATGATTGAAATCAATGATGATTCTACAAACATTGCTGTAAACACAACATTTCATATCAATTACAGAGTTGCAAATACAACTTCTTATAACATAAGATAATGCAACAAACATCATGAAACAACATTTTTCTCAGTCATCTCATCGAACACTTTTTGTGCAGTCTCTAAGGAATGAATTTTGGGCAAAAACACAATGCACCAAACACCACTAAACAATATTCCTCATAGTCATTCATGGAACACTATTTGTGTAGTCTTCATATCACCCAATTACGAATAAAAACCAACTATAGTTCAAGCACATCTACCATGATGGGTGAATTATGGAAAGGTGAACCATGGAAGACATCAGACCTTTGCACTTGCTTGAGGATTTGTTGGAGTTGTTGGTCGATGATGAGTTAAGAATTGTGTGCGAAGACGACGATATGTTGGAGCAAGACTGGTTCAAGATGGGTAAGTCTTACCGGCTACAGTTTGAACACATGCTTTAAGCAATCGAAGATCAAGGAGATGGCGGTGGTAAAGACACAAAGTCACTAAAACCTCTTCATGATAGACCAAAGTTGTGAAGTATGGAAGTACCACTAGGGTTATTCTTCAGGTGTACCACACAAGTCTGTCTTGTGCAAATGTG